>NC_092638.1:3991329-4271329 GCF_039555335.1 Amphiura filiformis | reverse complement strand
TATTTTTGGTGCAGCAGTACTACAATGTGTCGTGTATGCATTCAATTAACGCAGTGGTCGTATTCCTCGGTGTCTTTTGTCACAGACCTGACAGCTCTGTGACAAGCTCCGTGACGTGTGAAAGGACTCCTTTACACTGTTTCTATCACCTTTCTTGCTAAATAAAGGAGGCTATGAATTAAGTTTCATATATCAATTTCTCGCCGTTTTCATGGACTGTTTTTGATTTTAGAGGCCCGAGCTACTTATACGTCGGTTTGTACTACGCTTTGTGTTTTTTTGTAAAGTGTATTGTGTTATGTTTCCTTTAGTTTACATAATACACACTGACTCAGTACGCATTATGTGTATTCAAAATCCTTAGTTCAAGTAACTGAATACTTTTCTGGTAAAATTAAGTTTTATGGTAAAATGTGTTACTTTGAGTAATGCAAATCGCTCAATGTCAGTCCAACGTGTTACATTAAAATAAAATTGCCTTTTTGTGTGTATTCTTTTGGTATTATTGACACTGTCCTTATGCTGACATCAAACAAGTTATAAGAAAGATTACGGTTATCTTTTTGCAACTAAATTTGATATAACATTTTCACATCGATTCCATTTAATCGCAGAAAATATTGGTCTTAGTTGTTTCTTTAATTCATACTGTGTCAGTACGAATAAGCGTACACGTCGCAAATCGGGGTATGCACGATAATACCCACATCAGCACACTAAAGATGGTGTAATATAGAATTGGAGGTAGTATTTACTCTTAAAACATTGGTGTTAACTGTAAATCGTTCGAATGTGGTCAATTGATCACGAATTACAGTTAATATTCAGCTGATAATAGATATTGCTATTGATGCCACTCAACGATGATACGTTGATTAATCTAGTAAACGTAAAGATACCCTTAAAGCTACCCTTATGTACCTTTAACATTACACATCTGTTTTAACTTTTTTTTGTATATCTCTACCTATATTTGTAATGAATCTGAATTCACTTCTGGTAAGTAGAAAGTTAGTGCACAAAACTTTTTGTACAAGCCACAGAAATCATATACCCGATGTACAGCTGATCACAAAATCGGAGACTTTTTTGAAAATAACCTTCCTACATAGAGAGTATCTCGGATATATACATTGGCTGCTGGTTATTCTGTCCCCTGGAATACAGTCTACTATGTTAACAAAGTTTATGTTAACAAAAATCTATATACTTTTGCTGTAAAGCTTTGACGAGGGCGTAAAACCACGATGTTGACAAAGCGTAACTCACAACGCATACGGCGCGTATGGCGGCGGAATTAAAAACGCGTACGATGCGTAAAGCACACATATATACTACGCTTCAGAGGAGCTTTGTTAGCATCGCGGAAATACGCTCTCGTCAAAGGTTTACAGAAAAATACTATATATTTCCCGAAAGCCTTAGTGATAAAACCCTGTGCAATTCAACGTTCTTATTGACGTCACAAGGGTTTCAGCAATGGCTTACGGCAAATCATCTATTGGCTGAAATAATGAAAAAAAAATCCAAACATACAAACTCGGCTTGTATTCCCGCCATTTTTTATCGATTATTCTCACCTGAGGAGGAATGACGTAGTCTGCAAGATCCCATGCTCTATTGTATGGTTCCGGGTCAATTGATGACCTTAAATCTAATGCTTCTGTGATATTTGTGTACGCTACTCCTTTTAATTTGGTGGTTACGGATCCTTGTACTACACATCTTTCTTGATAACCTCTTTCTAATATTAATACATATCTGAAATGAATAAAATAGAATATAATAAAAGGGTAAGTTGGGTATTGCATACAAATCGGTTCGTTTTTCTGGTTATCATTCAATATAGACCATATTATATAGGGTCCACAACCCTAAGATCCCCCTAATACTTTTTAAAATATATTCCACAAAATGTAAAAATGTGAAAAGGTATGTATAGCCCTATTTGTTTTACACATATGGTCCAATTTGTAGCGTCACACATCATTGCGTTCAATCACAATGGTTAATTGTGTAAGAAAAGAGGCCGTTTTAAAAGTTGCACCTGATTGCATAGCAGTCAGGTTTTCTTTAACAAACATATGAATAGACCTAGCTGACTGTATTGTTTGAGAGTTGAATCCTATGGACTCAGATGCAACTTTAAAACGGTTTCTTTTTTACACAATGAACCACTGTGAATGAACGCAATGATGAGTGAAGCTATAATTTGTTCCGTATGTGTAAAACAAATAAGGGAACTTATAACTTGTGGACCCTATAACTATAATTGAAGACCGAATTAAAAAGACTAGTTTGCGTCTGACGTCAGGGCAACGGCCCGGTGTGATTGGTTGCTGACCTGCGCAGTACGGCATTTTTGGGGGAGGGCTAGTTTGCGCAGCGGTTATGCCCTCACCTTGCACCACCATGACCACCGAGGTCCTGGGTTCGAGCCCCGGCGCGGCCAAAGGACTCATGTGCACTTGGTTTATCTCGATTACTCGCAGGTTTTCTCCGGGATCTCCGGTTTCCTCCTGCTTTCAAAAATCGTTGATTAGTTGTTTGGTTATCAAAAAATCAAAATTTCAAAAGCTGCACAGATAATTGGTGGATGTTACAATCTAAGTGCGGATACGTTTGCGCCAGGTTCGGCTGCAACCAGCCTAGTTGATGCGATCTGCTTGTGATGATTCACCATGGCAGCGAAAATACAGCGCTTTGATCCCTCTGAGATCTTGGAAAAGGCGCTATATAAAACACCGAAATTTATTTATTTTTGGTCTGGTTGACAGGACGTCAGACGCAAACTAGTCTTTTTAATTCGGTCTTCAATTATAATATTTACAGTCTAGGTTCGACCGTTGATACTGCACCAATACTATCGACGTATTAGTACACTAAATAGCAAGATATATTGGTAACACAATACATATTATGTAAGATTTTTCATAATCAACAATAGTTAATTAATTGATATTTAGAGATAGAGCAAGCATCGACGGTCGTTCTCAATATCAAATAAATTTTGATGCGATGTATTATCAAATTTCACACAAATTGCTAACATGAATTTAGTATTTGTATAAAATACAATGACCTAGTAGATAATTAGACACTTGATATTTTCATTTGATAAGAGGAGGGAGAATAACTCGTGTAAGATTATATCACCTTCCTTTTAAGTTTCATTCATTTGCAAAACAAATGGCAACTTGACCTACCAGTTAACAATTTCTGTTTCGATGTAGAACCGACTGTAATGGTTCATAAAAGCCATTTGATACAAATTAAGGTTACATAAAGAGGACACACTATTGCGGTAGCGAAACATTGAAAATATTCATGTTTATCGAGCAGAACAAAACAAAAGTCAGAGCCAAGGACAAAATGAAATTTGAAATCGCATGTGGGCAATTATGAGTAGTTTTTTCCGAAATTATTTAATGACAGAGCCTGGGAGATTAAAGTATTATAACACAAAGAAAAAAAGAGAAGAAAGATAACAGGTAATAAAAGCAAAAAAATTAAAAATAATAATACTCATATAAGTGCTCGATAAATGTACGCACAGAATAAGATTGTTGCCTCATATATTAATATTTTCAATCAAATTCCCATCGTCTTAGTTCTCATTTAGTTCATATTTCATTTAAAAGCAGATCAAGGTCAAATAATGTAGTTATAATAGATGACTGTGATATTTTGCCAATGTTTGTAATTATTATAGAACCCATTTGATTTTTACGCACATACTCCATTCAGTCATCGACTAAGCAATGTTCAAGTTATGTATTCACGTTCAACTTTGTTACACATTGCACACGTTCGATAAGTCTACCCATAAAATAAGTTCGCCATGAGTGCAAGAAAGACTATGTGCAATAGCTGCATTTAGCCATTTAAAATATATAGCACTGTTAAATTGTCAATTCTGGAGGCAATGGGACTTGAGATGGTCCCGGGGCTATGAATGGCCAAGTGGACCAAAAAACGTGACGAGCTCTCCTTATCCTCGTTACGTCGCCATTAATATCACGTATCGCCCATCACTGAAATCCAAATCTTACACGTATAAGAAGTCATGGATGTTACAAAATACAAAACGTCTTTACATATTATTGGTTGAAGTTTGCTACACATGAGATGATTGGTTGTTTGTGATTTCTTACTCTGTGATTCGTCAATTTAAAAATTCCGCTTCATTCTTACACGTATAAGATGCAATCTTACGCGTATAAGATGCAATCTTACACGTGTAAGATGCAATCTTACACGTGTAACCTTACACGTTTATCTTACGCGTTTTTTGGACCAGTTGGCCATTCATACGGGGCCAACTTTGATCATGTGATGAACAATCCCAAACTCAATGCTGTAATGAGATTAACATTTTTGTCAAGTTTTAGATTCCTCTGTAAATGTGATCTAACATGATGCAGCCATTACACATGAAGACCTGAGCGTAAGTCCACTTGGCCCCTCAACATGTATACACTAAAGTTGCCTATAGTTTCGTATAGTTTGGTAATGTTTTATACATGTTCAGGGGCCAAAACTTTTTTCCACAACCTTTCATGATATTTTCACCCTGGAACATGTATTAAACATTATAAAACACTAAGAAATTATACGTAACTTTAGTGTATACATGTTGAGGGGGCAAGTGGACTTACGGTCTTCTTGCGCTCAGGTCTTCACATACTACTTTCACCTGACGAGATGGTTACACCATATTGTATTTGTTTAAAAAATCAAAGTTTCATATCTTTAATTCTTATTAGTCTAGATTTGGCTCCAAAGTAGACCAAGGTCAAATAATTTAATATAGAAAGTATTTGATTTTTACGCATATACTCCATTTATTGATCGACTAAGCAATATCCAAGTTATGTATTCATTTTCAACTTCGGGAACAAATGGAATAAACGTACAAGCTGTATCAAATTGTTTGATCAGTTTGGATATTTATTAAAAGGCCTGCCTGTTCGAAATGTTGGATTTTGATGTGACAGTCTTGTTCATAATCACTAGAACCTGATGGGTACGAATCATTTTGATACAACCTGTATACAACATATTTTGCTTTACTTTAACACGATACAATGCAATACTCCCATTGACACTCCGCTTTCAATAGCGACTGTGAATAATGAATTTGTCGTCGAGAGTGATTGCTGCTCACTTCCGTGACTACACATCGCGAATCAATCTCTACCCATCCTATGTAGGATTAATGTCAGTAATGCCATTCCATACTTGCAAATCTGTCCTTTTTCTTTGACAATCAATCTATTTCTGATTCATGTCGTTTGATCCACTGAATACATTTTTATCAAATTAATCCAACAGCGCTAGGATCATCTTAAAGTGTAATTTTACTAAATATATCGATGTCTTTATAGATTCGTATTTTCTTTCAAAAGTCTAGAAATTTAAGTATTGCATAATTTATTGATAGTACGATGAAAAGAGAGTAAGAACGAAAAAGAGGCCAGCTAGACTGATTCACTTGTATGATTTAAAGTATCGGGTTGTTACACACAAAGCAAGGTTTTTGTTATCTCACGTAACAGTTTTAAGTCAACAAGTCATCATGAAATTTAAACTTTAGAATGAAGTAAAACATAATTATACTGGGTGAGGATAAGAAACAAATGAAATGCACGCACTTGATACTTGTTTGAGGTGATCTCGACATTTATACAAGAACGTGTATCGATTTTTTATTCATTCTGTACTTGAATTAGGGATTCAATCATGTTTCACCGTTGTTCATCAGCGATTAACAACGATGCGTCCGCGTCGTCTGCGTGGTTTACTTCCCGAGCGAAGTAATCCACGCAGACGCGCCGGACGCAACAACGAAAACAAGCTAAAGATCGTCTAATTCACATGATTCTTTCATTCGGAATATCCGTTTGTCACTATGCCGAAGCCTTTATGAGTTTAAAATTACTATAAAATGTTGATCCCTCCAACTAGACTTGATTTTATTAAGATTTAAAAAACATTTTACAAAAAGGTCGTATTGAGATATCAACATTTTCAATACGCATCCCAATAATTAGACTATAAGCATAAATAATTTAGTACCAA
The DNA here is from genome assembly GCF_039555335.1 of Amphiura filiformis. Taxonomy (NCBI): domain Eukaryota; kingdom Metazoa; phylum Echinodermata; class Ophiuroidea; order Amphilepidida; family Amphiuridae; genus Amphiura; species Amphiura filiformis. The sequence continues at coordinate 4,265,248 of NC_092638.1, read as the reverse complement.
TATCCCTATTGGTTTAAAGGTTTTTGAGATAAATATACAAAATTCCAAAATGTTGACGCAAGACCTCTAGTTTGCTGCATGCGATGCAGTTGCTATATAAGGCCAAATAAAAGATTTGTTTCGTGTCTACCTCCCTCTTCACTTTTTTATTTTTCAATTTTCATATTATATTTTAAGTTTTTAATAGTTTAATAACATTTTAAGGCTAATAAGTTTACTAGTCAGCATGAATCACTCGCAAGTGTGTTTGTTGAACTCGAAGGGGTCTAACCCTTCATAATCCTAAATAACAAAAAAAAAAAACGTCCTCGTCGTTTTCCTGGCAGATGCTGAAAACTGCTAACAATGTCAAAACTACGAAAAAAATGCTGTATAATGTTAATTTAGCAACATTAACAACAAAAAGCCACCTCCCTGTTCACTCAAGGTGAGGACGTGAAACGAATGTTTAATTTTATGTGGCTTAACACGCTGCCCCACGATGCACCAGCTATGTTATTTACTTGTATATTCTATTGTTAGTTGATGGGTTACATGAATTCGCGGTGTGTTAGGTACGTGTAGTTAATATTGCATGTCCAACTACTTTAAAGAACTAACAACTAGCCTGATATCTCTTCCGTTTCATTACTACTGGATCTATGGCCCTTGACGAGGTGATTGCATTAAGGGCTGGGGTATGAACGTTTGGACAGTATTTATTTTGGGACATCAGAGCACATCAGACATATCGAATTGCATTCTGAATACGAAGAATGTCATTCTGATATCAAATAATTTTGATTTTTTGAAATTCGCAATTTAATACACATTTTATGGAAAAAAAAAAAAAATTGATATTTTTGATATTTAACACTACTTGAAGTAAACTTTATAAATCTGATGATTTATACTTAAAAAGTGTATGTAGGTGGGATGAAAAGCCGACGATCAATTGAAAATTTTGACCTTTCGTATTGAAGATATGGATTTTTTTCCCAAAACACCAAAAAAATTAGGTCTTTTTGGGAAAAAAATCCATATCTTCAATATGAAAGGTCAAAATTTTCAATTGACCGTCGGCTTTTCCTCCCTGCTACATACACTTTAAGAATATATCATTAGATTTATATAATTTACTTCGAGGACTGTTATATATCAAAATTTGAAAAATATCAAATTTTTATAATTTGTCATAAAATTTGTATTATATTGTGATTTTCAAAAATGAAAATTATTTGATATCAGAAAGACATGCTTCGTATTCAAAATGCAATTCGATACGTCTGAGGTGCTCTCATGTGCCACAAAAAATACTGTCAAAACGCAATAAACGCTCATTTTGGATCCCTTAAGAATAAGGGAATACACTGCTAAAACGTTGGGCAACCATGAACTAAGTTAACTGGTGAATAAATATCGTGGGCTCATTTCGTCAGTGGATTGTTTTACCATATTATAGGGTCTGTCGGTCGGATTTTTTTTTAATCAAGCAAAATGACGCTGATAGATTGTTTTTATCGTTCGCTTCTTCGCATTTTTCAATCAAATTCAATCCACCTTGGCCAAAAGACAAAAACAAAACAACAACAAAAATTTAAAAAAAATGTTCATATTATCTCCATGATTCTCAAAAATACGCATCTTGATCGGTTAGAACCGTAGAACCGCCAGGGTTTCTTTCCTCACCTAATGGTGCAAGAATATCGTCAAAATATAATATACTAACATGTAGATTCTACTGTATCATGATCATGTCCATTATGCCTAAGATAGACGTGAGTTCTCTTTTTTAAGAAACACATTTGGCTGAGACATTAAATGCAATTATGCATTCCAGCGATGATAATGACACACACTGTTATCATGGTAATACACGAATTTGAAATGCCTTTGTGATGCCGATCCTGTTTATGAGTTGTAGAAAAATACCTATACCGGAACCTATGTATTGTTCTACAAAGCTTGAGCAAGTATTATGATTTTTAATGGCGCCCGTTAATGGTTTTGAAAGATTGTAGATGGAGAGAGAGAGACAGAACGAAGAATGAAGAGACCAAGCGAGAGGAAGGGAGAAAGAGGCAGACATGTAGAAATGCAGCGACAAAGAGAGAAGGAATGAAAAGAGAGATAACATGACAGACAAAGACAATAACAAATGCCAACAGCTATGGTAAATTATCTAAAAATAACATAATATTCTGAAATCTTAATGTATTTTAAATCGTTGTTTCCAACCAATGCGTACAGTTTCCTGTTCCGGCACTGAAGCTTGCACGTAGTCAACTGTTAATGCATTTTGGACTATAAAGTGACCATCATGCCCTGTGGTTACTCAATCCTCTTAAGTGATTTCATTATAACGTGTTAACGCACCTGAAAAGGTATTCAACAAGTTCATTATTTCTAAGTCGATGCCTAAAAAGGGGCAATTTACAGTTCAGTCGCTTTAGAAGGTATTATTATTATTGCTATTCGGGGAAAGGAAAGTTTGACCTACAATCCATGTAGTATTCAAATACTTTTTTGAATTGGATTAACTATCATCAGTGTACTTCGGTTATATTTATAATTGCGCTTTTATAAATACGCACGTGACCACATCTGCGCTGCCATAACAGCTTATAGACAGTAAGTCTCTACATAGCGAGTGGTCTTCCTATACGTTTGAATGCAAAGGCGGAACAACTTGAGACTGCTGTGCAGCAAAATTGTCTATTTTGTAAACGTTTCCGTCGTTGAATATTTTTTTTGCTGTTGTCAAATACTTTCAAAATGTGGTTTTTGAAAACATATTACAGATTCGGAATTGCAAAATAAGTAATAATTTTGCAATTCAATTATTACTTAAATTTGATGAATGCGACATCTGCATTTAAACTTAACTCGTTTTATTTCTATTTTTTAATTTTGATTGTCATAAGCTACTTCTATCCATGTTTACACAACTATTCAGTTTCGTCTTCATCTTTTTGTCCTCTTGGCCTCTCAGCTTGTCTGATGTTGTCTCTGACTTCCTGGATTATGTTACTTGATGTTCTTTTAATTTGTCTCTTGCGCCAGTGTTATCAAATCCTAGTGCGTATATTGCAGTGGTCTATGTTTTCCAATACCGTGCTTCAGTAACGTCTGACGCTGTTAGTGTAATTGTTTTTTGAATGTTTACCAAAAAACAAAATGATAAAGGCTGACATACATGGCTGAATAGTGATGGGCGAAATTAATTTATTTGAATAGTTCTAGAAAGTAGCGTAGGAAATATATATTTTGTGCAATAATCGATTTAGACACTACATTACAACACCCGACATTCCTAGTCGAAGCACATTCTGTAGTTATAGGTTTACATTTTATAGCTGAAATGTGTTTTTTGCAAAATGACAAATATGTGTTTGTTCAGAATAACATAGCCACCTCGTCCATTGCAATAATTGACGAGAAACTAGAAATCAACTTTGCTTGCCCTTAAAATATCCACAAACCATGTTCCTAAGCAAAAAGCCTGATAAGAGAATCAACACGTTTTAAAATATTTCATGACAATCAGTCTTGTCAGTCGCCTCCATCGAACAATCAAAGTCACGGAAACTAGGGCTTTACCTCTCCGCATATCATGCTGCTCACATGTTTCAAGACGTAGTGGAATATGCAACACGCCTCCTTATTCATGTTATTTGCCTGATCCACATAGCGATGCTATTTGTTGATGTCGAATTATCAGGGCGGATATGTAAAACACTTATTGTCTGTGAACAGTATCACAAACTTGCTTTTAAGCTACCAGAACTGAGTAATGTTCATTATTAGCATATCTATGTCACATGATGTAGTTTAAGTAAAGAAATTAAAGTTTTTGTTGTTTTAGCACCTGTTCTAGGAGGCAGAACGAGAGCACGTCTCTGTGGACTTTGCGGCTACTGATGTTGATTTGGTATTCTGTGTTTACACATTTGCGATGCATCATATTCGAAACAGAATCACTGTAAATTTTATGCATGTACATTAAAAGATTACTCTCAATTTATTTTTCCTGATTCAAAAATAGTCTTCAAATCATATCCGATTATTATTGGGGAGCCGTTATTTCGGTAATGGACTATGTTTGCCCGTTGCTTAACGTTAGTGAAGTTATGATGTATCATTGTATGTTGACTAAGTGACTTGTTTAGAAAGGAAACAATGGCAATATAATTGAATATATTACTGAAGTTTGGTTGCATTGTTTGAATGCAAATTTTTCTGCATATTAAGGAGAAAATAAATTGTGCTTCTTTAATATTACATTTTATACATCCACAAAACCCGTTTGCAAAATGTATCCTAAGAAATAAACCAGACAAGTGCATCAACAGGTTTTGAAACACTTCACGACAATCGGTTTTGTCAGTCGCTTCCATCGAACAATTAGCCCAATATAAAATCGCGGAAATTAGGGCTTCGCCTCCCAGCATATATGCTTCTCACATGTTTAAAGTCTCCGTGGAAAATGGAAAACACCTCCTTGTTTTTATGATACCCATATAGAATCTGTTTGTTAATATCAGGGCGGATATGAGAACTGATTATTTTCCGTGAAAATCCGAAAACTAGGGTATGTGCTTGTTTAAAAAGCTACAGGAGCTTGTAATATATAGCATTACCATATCCATGTCGCTGGATATAGTCAAAGTAAAGAAATAAAGTTTTGTAGTTAAGCATGTTTAAGTAACGCGTAGGACGAGAACCCATCTCAACGGAATTCCTGTCTACACTATACATCATGTTGATTTAGTATTCAATGCTTACACATCACGTTGCATCAAATTCGAAATCGCGGAAATAAAATGGAATTTACGATGATACTTTAAAAGATTGCTTTCAAATTAATTCTGCTTAAAATCAAATTTAGAGTCTGAGCACTGAGTGTGGGTATGCACTGGGGATTGATTCATCTATTCCAACAATTTTATCAGTAACACTCCTTAAAACGTGCATTGAAATCTGTCAAGCTTTCGCTAAGCTGTTGCTGAATACCGATATTGATCCAAATGCGTACTTATAAAAGTGTGTACATACTGGTACTATTATATGTTTCTTTTGTCCACAAAGGAAACATATAGTGAGTGAGGTAATAAAATCGATCAATTAATCAATCAATCAATTAATCAATCAATCAATAAAATCGATTAATCAATCAATTAATCAATCCGTGCATCAATCAATCAATCAATCAATCAATCAATCAATAAAAAAAAAGCGCAGTGATTTATAGTGCGCTACGCACAGGCACAACGCCTAGACGTTGATCCACAAGCTTCAGCACACTTTACAGGTTGTCGCTGACCACTACGGCCCCACATCATTCCACAAACCATTAAACAACAAATCAGGGACTTTGCTGCTTCAAGAGCGCACACCCTAGACATTCCACAAATAACCATCGCAACCGTATGGGTTACAACGAGACAAATTAGCAGTGAGTTCCTTGTCCAGGGGAATTTCAAGCTAACTCAATTTTTTTTCACGTGAGCGTACTAGGCACCGCCAGGGTTCGAACCCGCAACCTCCCGTACCACAGTCAATCAATCAATCAAACTTTGAAGTAATATTGCAGACACATAATATAGAATTTATAAACGCGTACTTGTATGGCAACGCTGCCTTGATCCATCATTCTTCTTTCAGATAGTATTAAAGGACATCTCCTTTTTGGACCAAAAATATAAGGAAGGTATGTCCATGAAAGTAGCAAATTAATAGACGTAACACCTCTTCTTTGCTCAAAACACTACATTCATATTTAAATACGTTGAATTTACATAATGCGATAATCTAATGACGCGGACAATAGCGCAGCTGCAAGCCCAAATCATCGATGGTGTTTCAATTGTACAGAAATACTAAGATACCACACAGCCGCAAAATTTGCACCATATTCATAAATTGAGTGAAAGAACAGAGACAGATACTATAGCCGGGACTATAGACAACACGTAATACGATGGTATATGCTAAAAGGTTTACAAAATAGAACATTCTTATACAAACAAGACTCTTCAAGTAAGGAAGTAGTTGTAATTTGTTTTTCCTCGTTTTTAGAATGAAATCATTAAGTGCTATATTCTTATCTTGAAAATCAAAGTGTGGCGTGCCATAACGGACGAGCAACAAACGAGAATACAAACATTATGTAAGTGCGCTTAACGAGGACTTAGTATGAGTGACACGTTTCCTTGGAAAAAGGGATAATGTAATGTAAGTCTGCAAAAAGAAATAGAGGGCGTAGTGTACCAAGGCCCTATCTGCCTTCTTGTAAAATCCCTAAATATGATGAAATGTGAAAATCTTCAGCTACCTTCGACTGTATTTATAAATCGTATTTATAAATACGCACGTGACCCATGGGCACGACAAACTAAGACTAGCAAGCGTGACCAAATCCGCATGCCATTGAAAAGGATAGGAACTCTCTATCATCAAATTTAAGTATTAATTGAATAGCAAATTTACTACATATGGGGGGGTCAGAATTTGTAATATGTTATCAAAAATAAAATTTTGAAAGTATTTGCCGACGGAAAAAATATTTATCGACGGAAACGTTTACAATATAATCACAAAGTTGAACAAAATAGACATTTTTGTTAACCGCCTTGGCATTTTAATCTAAAGAAAGACCACTCGCTATGTAGATTACTTCGAGACTTGCTGTCTACAAGCTGAGGTGGTCACGTGCGTATTTATAGATACGAATTTATAAATATAGACGAAGCATACTGATCTTGGTTCTGTCTAACTAAAGCGCTTTGCCAAAAAGATTGTAGCTATTTCGCGATTTCTTTTATGAGGAATTTCTGGAAAAAGTACAAGATATATGATTTGTCTCACAAATTCACGAAACACACAGTCTCAATGCATAAAAACAAAACAAATCTAAGTCTTGAAAGAGGGACCACTATGATACTTATAAAAAACAACTACCGCGTATATCTTTTGGACTCACATTTGACCTATATCAATCTCATTCGGTTCAGGCGCTTCACAATAACATGAAACAGCCGACGTACTTGAGCACGTCTTCTACAGCACTTTCGAAAATGAAGAAGTGCGTTTTTAATGAATTTGTTGGCTTCAAGAAAGAGACAATTAGGATATTGCTCTAAATCGGTACATTGGGCACTAGTGAACATGAATTCAAAGTTTAATCGGTTGCTATGCGTAGTTGCATATATTAGGCAATGAAACTAATGGTACTTGTCCGAGCAAGGAGAAACAATTTGCCTCGTTGGAAGCGTTAAGGTGGTACTACACCCCTTGATAAATTTGGGACTAGTTTTGCATTTTGCTCAAAAAATAATAACACACTGGTAACAACAGTTATGTATATTATAAGGGTAAGGAACTGGCATTTCAGTGACTCAAGACAAGCGGTACGTTATTTATGATATTAACATACGGTATATAATGAACCACAAGTCTTGAATCACTTAAATTTCAGTGAAGTAATTGGATTACTTGCCCCTATAAAACACATAATATTGTTACCAGTGTGTAGTTATTTTTTTGAGAAAAATGCAAAATTAGTCACATAATTTATCAGGGGGTGTAAATCTTAAATGAAGGCTAGATTCAAAGAACCGAAGTCGCTCACTCGAGGAATGGACTTTAACAGGTTCAACATTACGTAGTGGTACAGTAGAGCGTTCGAATTATCAATGCTAATACGTATGGGGAGTATAACAACTTGACGATCAAGATCGTTACGGCTGATTTGTTGTCTACACAGGGTGTGATTGAAATTTGCATTTTTCTATTACAAGTGAAATATTCATCATAAAATGATGACACTGTCAGGTCATACGTGCTGCGAATTACAGTGCTACGACTAGCATAACTAGGATATTATATTAGCGACAACATTATTACACGATGTACTGACCTTAGCAGTCTGATACAGATCACACGTATTGAGACTGCCGAATTTGAGCAGTCGATTTTGAGGATAGCAATTAGCGATAAGGATTACAGACCGAGTTCATTGCAATGTTATGTGAATGTGATATGCCACAATAGGTACAATACTTGAACTATTGACCTTTCTTTTTTTGTCCACATGGGGAGTATTTTAAATTGAAGGAAAAACCAAACAAAAAAACCCAAACAAACAAAGAAAAGAAAAGAAAACAAACAAACACGGAATTTTTTTGGTAGTGTTAACAAATTGCACAAATACTGAAACAACAACAACAATAACAACAACAACAACAACAACAACAAAAACAACAAAAACAACAACAACAACAACAGCAGCAGCAGCAACAACAACAACAACAACAACAACAACAACAACAACAACAACAACATGAAAGTTTTACGTCCTTTTTAGGGCCTAAATAACCATACATGTACATTACTGTCAGTTTTGAACAGAATATAACGTTAAATTGACGATGAGTTTCCCGCCTAATTGCTGCCTGGTTATTCATAATATAAGCACTGACTTGACCTATAATATGGTGGCGTCCCCTGCCGACGAAGTGATCCGATCCCGATATACCTTCTAAACAGGAACGCTTTGGCGCACCTCAATTTCGCTAGCGTGGTCAATGCTTATCCGCAATTGCGCTGCAAGCGTGCCAACAAGCCGCCCTTGTACGCGTACGTGTACGATTAGATACTGCAACCAGTGAAATACGCATCCTCGTCACTACCGAACTTGTAACCAATATATACGTAGAATGTTGCTGCATAAATAGTGATTACAAGGATGTAATTAGTCTGGTGTTACTAATATAAGACACTCGCCATGAATAAATGTATGCAGAATGCTACGTGTAAGAGGCGTAAGAGGACGAAGTCTCGCCTATATGCGATATAATTAGTTGTAGCAATGGCACTGCCTGTTAAGTGTTAACCCCTTCCTTGCTGAGATATATTCTAGTTATACGCTTCACTTAAGGTAAATAAACCCGGGAATAAATTCCATCTAAAATATAATCTAATCCAAATATCAATTTGAACTCAACATCACCTAAAATGATTTGTTAAGGGCAAAAATGGTCTGCAGCCCCTCCCCGCCTGAGAGGTTTGAGCATTCCCCCTACCTCTAGTAAGGTGGTAGGTGAATGCCCGTCGCTGAAGGCACGGTCCTAGATTAGCCGTTTAAAGTCACGGTCCTAGATTAGCCGCTAGTTAAAAGGCACCGTCGTGGATTAGCCGCTAAAGGCATGGTCCTAGATTATCCGCTAAAGTCACCGTCCTGGATTAGCCGCTAAAGGCACGGTCCTAGATTAGCCCAAGTTATTTGGTCGCTAATTAATACTTAACCGTATTAGGGTTACAAGCCCCATTTTAGATACCTTTAAGACGTGTGTAGAACCTTAAAAACACAAGGACGAAACCCAAAAATATTGTATAATTATGAATGACTATACTGGAGAAATAATAATAATGATAATAATAATAGGTATGTCACAGTGGCTGCGCAATAATTCTGCCACACTGTGCATGCAAGCATAACAGTGAATTAAACAGCGCCCCCAAGGCACCGTCGTGGATTAGCTGCTAAAGGCATGGTCCTAGATTATCCGCTAAAGTCACCGTCCTGGATTAGCCGCTAAAGGCACGGTCCTAGATTAGCCCAAGTTATTTGGTCGCTAATTAATACTTAACCGTATTAGGGTTACAAGCCCCATTTTAGATACCTTTAAGACGTGTGTAGAACCTTAAAAACACAAGGACGAAACCCAAAAATATTGTATAATTATGAATGACTATACTGGAGAAATAATAATAATGATAATAATAATAGGTATGTCACAGTGGCTGCGCAATAATTCTGCCACACTGTGCATGCAAGCATAAAGAGTGAATTAAAAAGCGCGCTTATCAAAGTCGGCTGATTTTAGGAAAACAGCAATGTCAAAAATGAATTTCCTTAGTATGTTCCATTTATCCCAATTGTTTGAAATTTTAATATATGGTATGTGAAACCTTTCTGAAGCTACCATTGAATCCGACAAAATTAAATTTTGCTTTGTTCAAGAATTACTGCCTGTTTAATGGATTTTTTGACGATCGCTCATAAATCAGTAAATATAGGCCTATTGAAATAGTCTGATCTACCACCATTTAGCTAAAATACTAATCTTTCTTAGCATGTAAATTATTTCCGTCTACATTGAATGAAGCACTTGAGGAACACTAGTTAAAACATAATATTATCAAAGATATTCCACAGGGAGTAGTTTTCCAAACCACAATAGCTTTAAGCCATTGTGTGTGTCCAAGGCCATACTAGTTTTGAATACGCGCTAGAGTGAAATGGCAGTTCCTTTTACCATTTGCCCTCCTACGTTAATCCAGATAACAAAATGTTAATTTTAAGTCTCATTGCAAATGAATTTTTATTTTTACTTTTCGGATTTGGCTTTGAGTAATGGTGACACATACCATGTTGACAGTAAAAAAGAAAATTCTATTCCAGACACCATCAAAATGTCAAACTTTGTATTTTTTGTATTATTTTTAAGTAATTAACTGCAGTTTCTTTATTCAACATCATAACAGGTTCATGCTTGACAAATTAATGGTGAATGAATAGACTTTCATTAAATATTAAAAAACACCAACATTACTTATGCCTAATTTACATAATAATATCATGAATACATAATTAGCTGTAATTAGCTAATTTGCATAATTAATTACTTTTTGTGTATTTTTGTTATCAATTGAAAGAACTTCGTATACATATGTGTGTAAAAAAACCGCACCCTGATATCATGTACGGTTTTCCACTGGCATCAATTTTGCATATTAATTAGCTGAACATAGTCACTTTTTCAGCTTTAATTTGTCTGCAGATTGGCCGAAATTGCTAAAATAGTACATTTGGTTAATTTATTATAATTATTCAATGATAAATTTTTTAATTTTGTTTTCTTTAACGAAGTCAGGAAAGATAGGCATTTAACCTGTGATACTTAAATTAACGCTGCTTTTTCAAGCAAGCGTCCAAATAAACCGTCAAAATCTCGGAATGTGCCAATTTTGTCATTGCAGCCATTTTGTGGCAGGTTTTTATTCCATTTACGAGCATCTTTAAATTGACACTACATCACAATGCATTGACCGATTTCAATTCCGTTTTTTGATTTTTGATGCTTTAATAAAGCTCATTCATGTAGAAACATTAAATAACGTGTTTCTGCTGCGTTTATTTTTGATGTGATATGCCTAATAATAATAACAAAAATAAAGACATTTTCTTTAAAAGGAATGTTGACTTGCATAATTATGTAGGTCAAGCTGCGATATGCTCTATGAAAATGTACATAGTGATTCTTTCTTTGAGAGGTACTTAAAACTGTAAAACGTGTAAAAAAGACGTGTATTACAACGCCCGATAGGTCGCGAAACACATAGTGAATATCTAACATATCGTAGTTGTTCCCGGCTGTGGATCACCATGTATAGGTGAAAGAGGCCACATGCAGAGTTGAAATAAGGGGCTCCGTAGCGGGCTCGTCCATTATCCAACCGAATTGCTTAAAACAATAATTGTTTCGCACGAATTAGCAACATTCACAAAGAATAATAAAATAGTATTAGAATTGTGTCCATTAAATAAAGTTACATAATGATATATTCTAACTTTGGTTAAAAGATCGAATTGGTATTTAAAACGTCTGAATGAGGAATTATTGGAATGAACAATCAAAAGGTCATTTCGTGATCCACAGCATCATCCCCGACTTTTCTCCAAAAAAGTTGAGATTTGTTATATGTAACTGGAAACCTCTGGCTACATAATGTGTATGTACAAAATATTTCTTGCAGATTAATTCGTTTTGCTAAAATATCGTGAAATTTGAATTACGTTCTGGCACACCAGAACGAAATTACAACACATTGTCTATGAAGCAGTGTAATACACATAATCATGCATAACTCGCAAATGCAAAATCGGAATCAACTGAAATTTTGGGAATAAGCTTTTTTCGTGGATATCTACTGAAAAATGTCATAAAAAGAGGATGCTAGGATCACGAAATACTCCTTTAATGGGAATATGATCAAGTCAATATTGTATTTTTCTGGTCATGTTTAATAGTCCTCTATTTATCAGGAGTGATCCATTAAGCTCTGAAACAAAAACAATCATCACTTAACTTCGATTTTAATTTGATTTCCATTCAATTCGCCGAATATGATGAAAGCTACTAAAATGAAACGCATAGCATAAAAAAGAAAGTGAAATTGCTTTAAGCAGTGTGAAGCCGGAATATGGAATTTCCTTCAAGCGTAAATCTAAGTTAATGAACCAAAGCCAACCTTATATAATTTCTTTAATTAGAGCTTGGTCAGTGGTTAGTGTGTAAAAGTGTATAGTATCATGAGCTTGAAAGCCTCGTATTTCATATTAAGTGTATTAAGTGAATCGTTAAGTAAATCGTCAATCAACACTTCGAATCGACTGGAATAGTGCTTATATTGTAACAAATTTGTATAACCGCACTTCTCTTTTAAGGTATAAGAGCCATTATTTTGAGTTTGTAATTTCCTATGATAAAATTGCAAATATTTTATATATAATTAGTTGTTTAAAAATTAATAATATTGTCATTTCAACAGATTACTTTAAGAATATTTTATTTCATATTATTTGAAAGTAGTCCATACATTTCTCAGTGAGCACGATTTTTTTGTTATTAAAAATCTAAAGCATGCCGGTTCACCGTCATATATTTAACATATGTTTTAAACAGAAATTTAGCTAACAAAGCAGACGACTATCTAAACAGGCAATTCAATCATTTATTAGCACTGTCTGTACAGAGATTTAATTAAACCTTATTTTTTATCATGATCATGATATCATGATGATATAACACAAACACACACTACAAACATTGCTTTTATATTTTACTCACTACTTCAAAGACTACCCGTTTAAAAACGCGGTATTAATGCAGTCTCGACTAGCTGAAGTGCCCCTTAAGGGATAATGACAGAGCAGTACACCCAATATCGTGTTGTCCATTACTCGTGATGCCTCTTAAGAATAAAGCTCAGATGGGATTCATTTTTACTACACCCTTCAACAAGTGCCTTGAGTGCAGGCAGACAGCTTTATTGGTTTGACGCGAGGTTTCGGGTCAAAAGAATCGCACACTCCTAACGGGTAAAGTTCTAAGAATCCCCAATATGCATGCACAATTATGGTATGACCTTTTAGTTTTAGAGCGTTGATTTGCATACTCAACGACGTAAGGTTAAATTGGTTTGACGCGAGGTTTCGGGTCACAAAAATCGCACACTGCATGAAACGGTTGTGGTAGAAGTAGTATTTACCTTCAAAACCTAGGGTCCTGGACTACGGTCCGGATTATTATGTCAATTATGTTACAAGGCTGTACAAGGCTACATTACGGAAGCACTGTGATGGAACATTACCGCGAACCGGAAAACGTGTGGATGGACGAGTCAATTAAAGTCATCAAAGCCAAATAATGACCACATAAATATACCATACATGTTATTTGCAACCTTTTGGCCACGTGGAAAACGATTCGCTACTAAAAAGAATTCGGCCTCAAATGTTACTGTTTGGTTTCAAAATAGTGTATAATGATATTGTCAAAAATAGCTCTACGTCAGAATGTATGGCTACTGTACAACATTTCAAGATGATAATCATGATAATTCGTACAGCTAAACGATTTATGGTGTCCGTCTCACCAGTGATGTATCCAAAGCTTCCCCAGTGGGCAAGTTGTCCACTGACCGGATCCAGAAAACGAGTAACTTAGGATGAAAATGGAAGAGGGAAAGGGGAAAAAGAAGAGAAAGAGGAAAAAAGGGAAAGAGAAAAACAAAAGGAGGACAAAAACAAATCTAAAACTTAAGCTGATCTTGCCCACCAGACTAACGAGGCCGATACGCTCTGCACCGCACGCAGGTGGTATATTATATTCCAGGACCCTTTCTCGGAGGACATGCGCCTATTCCCCATGGCTTCTTCAATGTATGGAGTTTGCACTGAAGAGGGGGGGGGGATTTATTATTTCAAAAATAAAACACCATCCAGAAATCTGAAAATTAAGGAGGTCTTCCTAACCTTAATTATTTCACATCATGCGCCTATTACTTGGTTTGTATTGCTCATATTTCTGGTCTCATGAATTACGAGAGAATATGATATAAGTATTTATTCCTAAGAATAATGAAAGAATAATATAAACCAAATACACGGAATAAAATGAGCACCCCATGCCTTCGATGATGACAATGTTAATAATACGACATGAAAACTGAAGAAGGCCAATGACTTCACAGCTAATAGCGATTATTTAACGAATATGAATAACTCGTGGCAGTTTTGAAAGACTACTATCAACTTTCAGTATGACGAAAGAAAATAAAAATTACGACATAGAACTCTGCTATTTTGAATTTTAAAAGCGTCGTGATAAAAAGTGGGTAACCTCATTGGCAAATATTGTGGGTGGAGCCATGCAATTTTTTGTTGACTGTGCTAAGCCAAGCCTGATGGGATGAGATATCGCCACTGCTTCACTATGTCGACGTAATACCCGCAATCGCACGTTTTTTACTCACCTAGTATTAGCAACAACATTTCACCATGAACTGGCCTTAGCAGTCTGATCAAGATCTGTATGTATAGTATGGCGAAGCACATTGGTTACACTAAAAGTTACGCGTACAGTATTCGCGTATTTGGTGCCTGATCCAGTTCAATCCCCTACATGGTTACCAAAAATGGGACGGTCTTATAGATTAGCTGAAGCCATTTTGTTGCCTACTCAACCACATTGGGCTGTTCCAAATGGCATCCGTACACACTGGAAAATTTTATAAACAGGGAGTGTGAATTTCAAATTGAGTTACCTGAATGGGTTACTCCTTTTGTCGGAGATTAAGGTCATATCTTCCATAGGGGTGTATGGATTTCAAATGGAATAGCCCATCGAGGTTGTGCATATGACGTATCATACCGTAAATATGGCGGACTATTCAAATGCATTCAACAAAAGCATGATTGCAATCTACCGTGACAGTTCGTCTCACACATATGACAAAAGCACTACGATCAAATAGGTTGATGACAACATTGTTTGGAGCTAATCGATAAAATAATACAGGGTCTCTATTAGGAGATACAGTCCTATCTTAGTAAGACGAGGGTTATGTTACTACTAGTTTTTAAAGACGTGTGCGGAATCTTACAAACACCTGTTATTTTCAATAAATTACAGTCACAATCACAAAACCCATCACAATTTTTGAATATCGATGACCATAATGGGGAAGTTTATACAACCCTTCGTGTGCATTGTTTCAACAGTAATAATAAACAAATATAGAAATTTTCTGCACTTTAAAGGGAATATTAATTTGCATATGTAGGACAAACTGTGATAGGCTCTATAAAAAGATACACAGTGATTCTTTCCTTGCGAGGTAATTATAACTGTAGGGCGTGTAAAAAGGGATGTGTAGTACAACGCGTGATAGGGTACAAAACACATGGTGAATATTAAGAGTATCGAAGTTTTTCTCGCCTTTGAATCACCCCGTGTAAGGTGAAAGAGGCGCATGTCAAATGAAGAGTGGAAATAAGAAGCTTCCTTTTGAGTTCTTCCACACAGTAATGTTGACGGATATGAGCATTTTGTTTACCCAACCCAATTGTTAAAAATTATAATTGTTTCGTTACAAGTAACAACATCGGCAAAGAATAACTAAATATTAAAATAATTGCATCTTTTAAATAATGTTACCTAATAATGTAATAACGTGGGTTTAAAAGATCAAGTTGGAATTTGAAACAATTTCAATGAGCAATTTGGAATTGACTGACGAATGAACAATTAATGGAAATATGATTAATGTAAGGCCAAAAAAAAAGTTTGTTTCCTGTAGTGCGCGCATATCGTTTTTGACGGCTTCTTTTGCGCATTTGATTTTTTTTTCACATACAAAGAAAAAAAACACCCAAAAAACCCGGAAAAATAAAAAAAAATAATATAAAACACTATTAAAGTAAACATTTATTACATATTACACAACTAACGAGCATAGTGAAAAACTACTGCAGATGCTAATGAAGAAATATGATTTTGATTGTGATTGAATATGATTGTGTGTGTGTGTCGGAGAGATCCACTGTAAATTTCCATTCCAATTTGCAGCGAAAAGGGTATTTTTATCCATTTCAAAAACCAACGCATTTCGCATTTGACTTTTTAGACCTGCTACAGGAAACAAACATGTTTTTTTGGCCTAATATTATGTTTTTCTGGTGATGTTTAATAGTGCTCTATTTATCAAGAGTGATCCATTAAGCTCTGAAACAAAAACAATCATCACTTAACCGATTTCAATTTGATTTCCATTCAACACGTGCTAATTCCTGGAAAAAGATGAAAGCTACTAAATTAAAACGCAGAGCATAAAAAGGAAAGGGAAATTGCTTCAAGCAGCGTGAAACCGGAATATGGAATTTATTTCACGCGTAAATTTAAGTTAATGAGCCAAAACCAGCCTTATACAATTTCTTTAATTAGAGCTTGGTCAGTGGAAAGTGTGTAAAGTGTCTACTACCATGTGCTTAAAAGCCTAAGATTTCATTTTAAGTGAACCGTTATTCGCGTGAATCGTCAATCAGCATTTAGCATCGACTGGAATAGTATTAATAATTGTGAAAAATATAAGTGCATTTCTCTTTTTAAAGCGAATCTGTGATTTGCAAGATGCATTGTTTTAAATTTGTAGTTCAGTTTCAATGATAAAATGACAAAATTGGGGAATTGATAAATATAATTATTGGTTAAGATATTTATAATATTTTAATTTCAACATTTTGCAAGCTTTAAACTACCGTTTATATAGATTACTTTGACAACGTCCTGGTTTATACATATTATGACAGAGTAGTGTAATTCTTTTTATGATAGAGTACATTTTTAGTTTCCCTTTACTATAGAATACATTTCTCTTTGAGATATAGTGCCTTTCTAGTTTTTCTTTGCAATAGAATGCACTTCTCTTCGCTCTCAGTGAGCACAATTTGATTTTTATCATTAAATTCGAAAGTATGCCGGGTCACATACTGTTATAAAAATGTATAATTGAAGACCGAATTAAAAAGACTAGTTTGCGTATGACGTTCTGTGTCAACCAGACCAAAAATGCTGTAATGCGCAGGTTAGCAACCAATCACATTTCGCCATTGCCCTTACGTCAGACGCAAACTATTCTTTTTAATTCGGCCTTCAATTATAGCTAACAAAGGATACAACTCTCTAAACTGGCAATTCAATTATGCATTAGCAATGTCTGGGCAGACATTTAATTAAACCTTATTTTTATCATGATCATGATATCATGATGATATAACACAAACACACACTACAAACATTGCTTTTATATTTTACGGCACTACTTCAAAGACTACCCGTTTAAAAACGCGGTATTAATGCAGTCTCGACTCGCTGAAGTGCCCCTTAAGGGATAATGGCAGAGCAGTACACCCAATATCGTGTTGTCCATTACTCGTGATGCGTCTTAAGAATAAAGATCAGATGGGCTTCATTTTTACTACACCTTCAACAAGTGCCTTGAGTGCAGGCAGACAGCTTTATTGGTTTGACGCGAGGATTCGGGTCACAAGAATCACACACTCTTAACGGGCAAAGTTCCCTAACGCCCTATGCATGCACAATAAATAAAATGAATAAAATTTTAATATTAGAGTGTTGAATCGCATACTCAACTACGTAAGGTAAATGTTAAGAACGCGCTGATAAATCATCTGCTCAGTGGCACAAGTAGGCGTGCAATAGCTGCCATATATAGATGAGTACAATATACTGTGTTTAAATTGCCAAATGTTCACAGGGCAGCTATTACACTTGACTTACCCACTTCTGGCACTGAGGAGTCGAAATGTAGGTTAATACTATACATGTATATCTAGGATATTAAAACTACAGTTTAAAAAACCCTACTTTTCAACTTGAAAATGTCCGTCTATTATGTACCTTTAGCTCGATTAAGAACAAATTCAAAATAGGCAATGCAAATATTTCACTTTTCTGTTAAAGAAATTCGACCTGAAGACGATTTGACAGAGGAATAATGTTTGACATAGTCAATAAGAGCTTGTACGAGCGTAATATTGCGTATTTTGAAATAGGGCTGTCATATAAATCCAGATTCACAAAAGGGGTCTACTGCTGAATCTAACAATTGAATACATGAATTCAAAACTCACCCAAGTCCATCGGAAGTGATTTTAATTCCTTTAGTTAGATTTACCTGGTCAATATGGTATGTTTTACGTGCAAATGAGTGGGTTAAATTAAAAGTATGACGATTAGCATTTCAGGGACTTCGTGGGGGTTCATTTCAAATGCTGGACTTGGGTGTTTTTTTGAATCATATACAAAGACAACAATGTTGGAATGAGATTACCACTAGTAAGATAATACAAAATAAAGCACACCGGTATGTATAATGTTGATGCCATGTAATATAAACCACACACTTTCTTTGATTAAACCCATTTTTTTCAAATGAATGTATTTTATACATACTGGATTTAAATCAATGCCTTACAAGACTCAAATCCTAGATTTGGGTGGTTCTTTCATACCTGCTATTTTTCACATGCTCAATAGACACAGAGGATGAATTTGAGTTGTTCTTTCATACATATGACAGGCCTAACTATAGCAACAATTTCCAATGCTTAACTCAATTTGGCCAAAGTATGGACTTGGGTGGGTTTTGTATTCATATATTCAATTGGAGTTACCAAATAAGTTACGGCTTGGCATGTTGCTCCATTTTTCTCAAACAACTGCAAATTGTTATCTTTTCCGTAAGTCAACCTCATTCAAATCCTTTGTTCTGCTCGAACATCTCAATTGCATTATACTATTGATTTCTGCTTCTGTATTCGATTGAGCGATCACCTACAACCAATCGCTAATCAAATGTGATCTTTTGAATTTTAAAAAGGCATTTGTTAGGTCTGGATAGAGTGGGTCATTTAATATTTTCCGCAAGTCAACCTCCTGCGTAAACATGGTTTCTCTACCGGATGTCGTTTTGTACCGAAATTCCTTCCCACAATACAATATGCGTATTGCATAACAAATGAGATAGATTAACTTCTGAACTGTATCTATTGTTATGCAATATGGACTTTTAAAGGGCACTTTGGGCGCAATGGTCTCCGCTGAAAACCCACCCATCGATAAACCAACATCGCTGAAAAGGTACGCCAAACCGGGGCACATCCACGTATACAGCATTGACGTGCATGCTGATGTAAAGCATAGCCAGGTTAGCATGATTAACCCTCTGGTACTAGTACTAGTATTGTAGGATGAAGCTACCAAATGAGGAATAGAAAACGAACCTGTTCATACTGTGTCGATCAGTCCCTTCTCTGACCACACTGCTGCTTGTTTAGATTTATGATAAATACTCGAGTTAGGATAAGGGTTGGTAGACTCAGGCCAAGGGATAGAAATAATTTAAGAAATGGGGGAAGGGCTGAGATTAGGTTTAAGGATAATATCACTTGGACGAAGTGGTAATAGACCATTAAATCAGGATTATTATGCGGACTTTGCACGGAAACACTGTGATGAACATTACCGTTGGCCGGAAAACGTGTGGATGGACGATTCAATTTGAATCTTACAATTTGGCCTCGAAGATAATGTTTCGTTTCAGAGATGGTCGCCAACTCAAATATTGCGCTTTTGTTTCAAAAGAGTGTATATTTCTATTATCAAAAGGAACATATAGCCATATGCTAGAATGAATGGCTACTCTACAACATTTTAAGATGCCAATGCTTATGATACATTCGGACTGACAGTGTTCTATCTAACCAGCGGCGTACCAGAACCTTGTATGAGTAAGTTGCTCACTGACAAGAGCAACAAAACGGTGGAGTAAAAGGGGAAAGCGAATGAAATACGAAGATGGGGATGAGGGAAATGGGAAAGAGAAGAGGAATAAATGGAGAAGGAAAAATGAGGAAAGAAAGGAAATGAAGACAAATACATGCATCCTGATGTAAGAGAAAGCAGTGCCGTAACTAGGGTTGGTAGCGCCCGGGGAAAGAAACAAAATTGGCGCCCATACCCCCCCTTCGAGAATATCTTGGACGCGGGTAATTCTTGAAACATTTGCGCGCGCGAAATTTTGGACAAATAAGGCCTCGTCTACCACTAACTAATTTTGGTTACTAAAAGTAGAATATCGGTCTTAAAAATGTTCTTTCAATTGATTTTGTGCTGAAATGCGCGCGAAGCGTGCGAAAAATTTGACTTTCATCGCTTGGAGGGGCCCAGAATCGATGCTGAATTGGTCAATTTGGCGTCCCCTAAGGGTGGCACCCGGGGCATATTGCCCCCTCCCCCTGCCCCCTCCTAGTTACGCCACTGAGAGAAAGTTGACACGATTTCGCCTTCTGGACCAATGAGTAAACTAATAATATATACATAAAATGAAACATCCAGATACAAGATATTTAATTTTTGTCCATAATTCACAACAAATCACATAAATGTAAAAAATTTAAAAAACTAATTAACAATAGTAATATCAAACAAACGAATCATTGAGGAATAACTAGAAACATCCGAAAATCTGCGACATTTTCTCAATAGATCTTATTTCCCATCATATTCAATTCCAGTTGTTCAAAAAGTAGTCACACGAAGAGCATCATGATTAAAATAAACTTTACTCTGGTTTGTATTTCTGGTCTATTGAACTTTGATTAAATAGACAGCAGTAGTCGAACGAACGTGAACGCAGTACCTAAAAGCGCGATGTCACGTGAGACCACTGAACCAATCGGCACTCTAAATCACCCTAAATTAGACATCAACGCGTCCACGTACATGTACCGCCTTTAGGTTCGTTCACCTACTCTCTAATATGATACAAGTAGCGAGGCTGATGCTTTCATCATTCACTATAAAGCATGAAAAGAAAATCCATAAATGCTGGGTGATGAAACATCATTCCGTCATATTATGTGTACTCTATCTATATATAAAGTAGTTATTCCTCAAAAACTAATGAAAGAATAAATATAAACCAAATACAAGACATAAAATGAACGCTTTAAGCACTTGGTGATGATAGCATTCATAATACGTCATGAGAACTGAAGAAGGCCAATGACTTCACGGTAATAGCGATTACTAAGCGAAAACAAATAGCTTGTGGCAGTTTTGAAAGACTACTCTCAACCTTCAATAGGACGAAAGGAAAAACAGATTGGGAGACAATACTGTGGCATATTGAATTGAAAGCATCGTGCGATATACGGGTAACATCGTGAGCAAATATCGGGGAGGGGATCTACAAGCTTTCTGAAACATTTTATGTTGACTATGCTCGCTTTGCCTGATAAATTGGAAACCGTGGTATAATTTAGCCCTATGGATACCAAGATGTAATAGCTGTTCCATAACATTGCCTGCCTCACAAGCTTGTGGTGCTTTGACTCCTTGAAAGTTCTGTTAATATATTTGTCAGTAATAATGGATTATTTTTATCTTAAGATACCCTTTCGATATTTAGTATGCTTGGATTCATTACTTTAATAATTATATCACTGTGATATTTTGCACTATTTGCTAAGATATGAATTTAACTCTGATTTGTATACGAAATAGCAACAACTGAATTTGCCTGTCCTGCCATTCTCAAGTATGATACGAGTTTAATAAGTTGAAAGTGTAACCCTTAACATTATTTGCTCCTGGTAACAGCAAATACTGCGTATGACAAAGCTAATAGAGAAACTGATTTTATGCCCTGATCTAATTATGCGAGTTTTTTGCTAGTGCAATGGGCTATTCCATTTAAAATTCATACTACCTATGTGGAAGATTTTGGAAATATCTTCCACAGAAAGAATATGAATGAGTACATTCGGCAGCTCCATTTGAATTTCATATACCCTCTGAGAAAGTTTCTACCTGAATCTTTCAAAGAGGGAGGGTGGTTTTCAAATAGATTTGGTCAATATGCAATTCCATTTGAAATTTGTACTCCCTCTGTAGAAGATATTTCCAAAATCTTCAACAGGGGTAGTGTGGATTTTCAATAGAATAGCCCAATACAGGCGTAAAAAGAGAACTATAGTAATGGGGCTAGCAAATTTAATTGCCTATGTTTGACGGTGACCGTTTAAATTACATTAACTACGATTTAATGAAATTACTAATTCTGTATAGTCAGATTAAGTCTGGAGTATAAATAAATGTAACATTTAGAAGTGATAATGAAATCATTAAATGCCATACGAAGTGAGGGTTTATAACTACGGGGTGAGACGGCTGGGACTTAGTTAATAAAATAATCATTGAAATGCAATTTGTAAAGTGTCCCCTGTACTGCGAATAAGTAATTTTTAGATTCAATGTTCGTTTAGTTAACTGGTTAAGGCCGTTTGTGTTGTGGTTACAACATATGAAAGCAATATTTTTTCAAAAATAAAATTTAGGTTAATGTCGCTCTTTATATACCTAAGACCCAAACCGGAAATAGTCCCTGTGGAATCATTGTGCTGTTCATTCCATTATTGTTCTTTCAGCTCTGTTATCATGCCCGAACGGCTACACTGTAAAAAATAACAGTGAAATTTACAGTAAAATACTGTAAAAAAGGCTAATTATTTACAGTATTTGGCTGAAATTGATAAAAACAGGCAAATACTGTATTTTTTAGTTTAAATTATCCAGGCCTATCAAAGCTGAAATTAAAATTGGAGTTATAATTCAACCTTTAAGCAATATCAATATCATCACTACACTGTAAGAATGGTCACTTACACGATTAAGTACTAAATATCACGTGACTAAATTTTACAGTAAAAGTGTGTGCAGCCAATCTGCCAACCAAAACCTGTAAAATTTACAGTATCCTGTAAAAAAGATGAATTTTACAGGTTTCAACTGTATTTTCTTGACAGGAAACTGTAAATTTTACAGTTAGGCGATGTAAAAACACTGTTCTATGGGAAGGGTGGACTTTTAAAGTCAGTCAGCATTTTTTATCCTAAACACATTCTCAAGCTCTAAAATAACTCGCCAAATATACCTATTTTACAGCATTTTGAGTGTGTTCATTTTTACAGGATACTGTAAATTTTACAGGGTTTTGTTGGCAGATTGGCTGCACACACTTTTACTGTAAAATTTACAAGATTTTTTTACAGTGTAGCATAAAGGTTGAAGCTAACAATCTACGTTTATTGAACAGACATTTCTCTGTTCCATAAAGATTTCCAATATTAGACGCTTTCTGACGAACGACAGATGGGTGTATGCAAACGTTAATACCTCCATGTATCGTTCATGTGCGATAGATATATTTTGAAGACATGGATATTAAGCTGTTTGTGAACAGTTTTGAAAAAAAAAACTCACTTAAGCCTACAAATATTTTATTGGTATTATTGCTGTGCACAATACTAAATGTCCGTGTCTTTTTTGTGGAGATCAGCCAAGGCGTATTCGTTTCTGTTTTCTGAAGGCAAATTCAAATCTTTCCTCTATATCTTAGTTATCTCACGTTCAATACTGTACTCACATCCGATTTGAAAAGCAATTCCAATCTTTTCTATGAGCAGTTTAAGTGTTACCCAATCTTTTCATCTTTTCTAAGATGCTATGGCCCCTTTTCAATTATTGTAAAACAATATCGCAAGTTGTGTCTAAGACCACAACCAAAGTTTATATTACGCAATACCAGCTATAGCATCAATCCCCAACTCAACATCACGCAGGGAGTAGTCAAGATGTTCCCATCACTCATAAACCTTGTGACGAAAAGTGATGAGGTAACGTAACACGAGTGAGTGATACCCTACGTGTCAACAGATATCTTTGCTTTTATAATGGATTGTGTGAAAAGGCTCATGTGACAGATTATCTAAGTAAATATTGACTATTATAATTGAATTCTAACAAAATTCCATTGTGATGAAATAATAATTTGTTAAGCAGATTCCTTGGGACTATATATGGTAAAGACAAACTCTGAATCTAGTTTACATTATTGAAATGACTTGCTCAGTGTATAAAACAATGCATAGAGCACACAGCACATAATTATCAATGAAAATAGAGGGCGCTGTTGAAAATTACCGAGGCCACATAACTCATCGAGAAAACACACAAATGCATTCAATAAAAACAAAACATTGAGGAATATTCAACATAGGTATGATAGGCCTCATAGCTCCCCAATGGCACTTCCTTTCTATGCCGAGTTGACGAAAGAAACTATTTCCACCTTAGCTTTAAGAAAACACTTGAATAACAGTCGGTTGTCTTTTCTCAAGTGTGCAGGCAAGTTTGTGCTTCGTGATTTACTCTCCTTTTTCTTTGTTACTTCCAAAGATTCTTAAGTGAGTATCACGTGTAATCTTTGTACACCTTTTTCACAAGGCTATCATCAACCACCTGTCGATCTAACATTGCCTCTGATTGGTCAATTACATGATATCTTCACTATAATTACCAATCAGAATGTAGCTTTGCAAATAATTCCGTTTTTGCGTGGTGAAATTATTCTAACAATGTTGCTGATTGGTCCAATTGATAATGAAAACCTCTTATTGGCCAATCGGCCAAGTTCTCATGGGGTTAAGTGAACATCACGTGTAATCTTTGTACACCTTTTTCACAAGGCTATCATCAATAAATAATAATAATATTGCCAACAGAATATCAGATTATTCTTTAGAGATTGTGGTTATTTCACGCAAAGCTTCGTTAGTAACACATCGCCGCGTTTTTACAGACATCTATAATAGAAGTGCTTTTTTATCTTATAAAAATGCATTATTTTGAACGATTTTGGGTATGTTTTTTTGAAAGTAGTTGAGTAAATTTAAACAGAATCATAACTATACTTATGCTGAAGATAATATTGAGAATAAAAAACACAATGATGGACATAGACCATTCAAAACCAATGTTCGTGTAGGTTTGTCGTGTCCTGCAATACGCGTAACGATATCGTGGGTTAAAAACACACTTATCAAATACGCAATCTCGGTGGAATTACTTCAAAATTGGGTTATTCCAGTTGAAATCCATACACTCCCTATGGAAGACATTGCCTTAATCTCTCATGCAGGGAGTGTGTATTTCAAATGGAGTCACCAATTCAGGTAACCCCATTTGAAATTCACACTCCGTGTGTAGAAGATTAAGGTCATGTCTTTCACAGGGGGTGTATGGATTTCAACTGAAATAGCCCATTACATCTGTAGAGTTGCGACAATATCTTGTCTCGTCTTCTTTATATATAATCTTTCAATTTTTTGATTAAAATATGAAATATTGATAACAGGTCAGATTTAAAATTAAAGGCTAATAAAAATACCATCTTCGTTGATACATAATTAATAGACAATTAATTGGTAATTAAAATGGTGTACAGGTGTAATTAGCATCACGTTTAATTAATTTTGGTTAATTTTAGATGTAAATAAATTAATAAGCTTACGTAATTCACTTTGAATCCATTTGGGGTATAGACGAACTTAAAGGCCCATTCAGTGATTTGCTCATCCGGACGATCGTAAAAATCATCAAAATTCAGATTTTGGTACCTTTGTAATTGGCATAGATGTGCTAACATAGCCTGCTAGTGGTTCGGTCGAAAGCCGTGTATTTTAGACAAAATAAAGCATTTGCATGATTCTGGACTTTTGATACTGACAGTACAAAAGTCCGACTCGAGATCGAAAGAAGCTCACTCTCCACGTACCAACACGCGTTGCGTATTGTTTCTACTACTTATTACATCAGTAGCTACTATTTTGAACAAAATACACAATTTTAACTGTTTTTCATATTTGAATTGACCGTTAGTTTGCCTCGGTGACCTTTAATTGCTTATTTTGTTTTCTACTACAAAATTGTAGCTTAAAAGCGTCTGTTTTAAATCAATTTAGACTCTACTTCCCCGTGTTAGAAACACTGGACTAGGAAGTCTTTCCAGTCGATTGGTGGCGCACTGTACGAAAATCTCGATTTTCTCAGAGTTGAAGTAGAAAACCTTTCTAAAACTTCTGTTTTTTGACTAATTTGTCGATGTATTCAGGGAAAAGTGGTTTAATGAAATTCTGTAGACTTATTCTTTATTTCTAAGCAACTCTGACAAATTTCCATTTTTTTAATGTTCCTGTGAAATCACTGAAAGGGCCTTTAAGTGAATTTCAGCTCACCCAAGTGAAAAGGCAGTTTCTTAACACTTATGTATACTTTGATCAGCTCGTATAATAGGCGGGAAATGTTAGGCTTTATCACTACGCCGAATAGGAGACCCACGTTAAGAGTGCTATTAGTTGACATGTCTGGTCATTATTTTGTGTGTTCAATAAGGACACAAAACATTGAATTAATGGACTTGAATTAATAATTCGCGATGCTTCTGGAGAGATGTCACAAGAAAATTCTCAAAACAAAATATTTTGATATTAATCCGCGATGTCATAAGTCCCGGCGATTACGATCTGATCAAAGTATAGCTACGCGAGGGAGGGAAGGGGTTCCATGATTTTGGTTTTCCTGCTGATTTTTGCCGGATACTTTTTTATATAATTGACTGGCTAATTGATCAAGCTGGTTATTTCAAGACCAAAACATAATAATAATAATATAATAATAATAATAATAATAATAATAATAATAATAATAATAATAATAATAATAATAATAATAATAATAATAATAATAATAATAATAATAACACTACTACTACTACTACTACTACTACTACTACTACTACTACTACTACTACTACTACTACTACTACTACTACTACTACTACTACTACTACTACTAATAATAATAATAACACTAATAATAATAATAATAATAATAATAATAATAATAATAATAAACAAAAGCATGCAATGCGTTAGGAGGGTTCTGTAAGAATATTGCTGTACAAATATGAATTATAAAGTGTGATTCTTGTATAGAATTAAACATAGTTGTAGAGAACAATTTATGGAACAGTTCTGGCAGCTTTATCTGCAGCAAATCTTCGCAAATACAGTACACAAAAAAGAGGTCAAAAGTCTGTTTGTTTCGTGATAATCATTAGTCGTGATTCAGAGATTATCCTATTTTTTGCAGCTCTTAGAAATGATTTTAAGATATATGATACGTCTGTAGTTTTGGCTCTGAATTGTAAAAGCCAGTAATACTTGTATGAATATATTTTTAGTTGATAGAAGAGTTGACAAAAAAGAAGAAAGAAAGAAAGAAAGAAAGAAAGAAAGAAAGAAAGAAAGAAAGAAAGAAAAAAAGAAAAAAAAGAAAATAAATAAACGAGTGACCTAATAACGGGATAGCTTGCGGGATAGGTCAGAGCATAAGAGCTTTTTCAATTATGTCGTAAATTGATACCATCAATGTATGTCAAAAGTGAAAATGATTCAAAAGCAATTAGATTGTCTACATTAAACCAAAACAGCTGAGACCTAACGTTAAATCTCACGGAAACCGATTAGATTTGAAATCAAAGATTCATATCCACAGCTTTAGAGTCATCATTTCTTATACCCCATTCACCTGGACTTTGTACACATTTATTTGCTCATCATGCCAAATCAAATTTTCTTAAAAAATGGTAATATTATATTTTCATAACATAATTTAATATACGTCGTATTATATAAAATATTGTACCCAACAAGTACCAATATGCCTATTATGGCTTTCAGTGCTTTGAAATTACTTTTGTATCGCCTGATCTTAACAGTGAAAATAATTACATCGCCGGTTTCTTGAATATTATTAGGTCGTAGCGGATGTATCCGATTTAAGGTAAATCCCCTCAGGTCAACCCAGACACAATTATAACATCACAAATGAAGTTCTAGATACCATTTTGGTTGCAAGTATAAAGCCACTTTCTCTCAGGAGAAATTTCACTAGATTTAAACAGGAATAAACAAGGTAACAATCCGTGAAAGGGTAATACATAACTTATATGATAACGATAATGATGTTAGATTTCCAAGTCTCGAGTGGATTGAGGGTGTTATCTCACGCATATATATCTATCTATATATATCTTATTCTAGTATTGGCAGGATATAAACAACTTGTATAAACAGCTTAGCTAAGAATGATAAAAACGCAAAAAGAAGTGGTAGATATTTTCCCTAGCGGTTGATGCATGATAAAATCCCACAGACGGTTTTTTTACAGAATAATAAGTAACACAGCTATGGAAGATGGTGTATTGAGAATATAAGCACATTAATTGAAAGTAAAACAAAGGCTCAGAAGAAAGGGAGGACTCAAAATTTCAATACTTTAAGGGGGTACTACACCCGTGGCCAATTTTGTGCCTATTTTTGCATTTTTCTCATTGGTGACAAGTAAGATATTTATAATATAGGGGCAAGGACTACAACTACTGCATTGGAAATTTTATTTCAGCACAGACAACAGTTGTGGAGATACAGTCAAAAATGAGGGAAAACCAATATTTGATCAATAAATCAATAACTACTTGCCTTGAGTTGCTGAATTTTCAGTGCAGTAGTTGTAGTCATTGCCCCTATAATATCCATATTTTACTTGTCACCAATGCGCAATAATCTTTGAGAAAAATGCAAAATGGGCACAAAATTGGCTAGGGGTGTAGTACCCCCTTAATCGAAATAGAGAGAAAGTTTTGCGTTCAGGATGTTCGGTAAAGACGAGGGATATTTTCTATCCATCTGTTGTTGAGGCAAGCTGGATGGCTGGCAGAAGCCATTTTGCAATTCTAGCCATTACGAACAAACCGCAGTGCAAATCTTAATCTTAATACTTTGATCTTGTAGAAAATGAGTCGAGGAAGCCAATTGTCGTATTTTATCATCTCGCGGATCTTGAGTTAAGGCCAAAAATATATAAAAACGAGAGTTTAGGGCACCTCTTATTCGCCGTAGAAGTAGTGATGTAACAGGATGAATTGAACAGTTTTTGAATGTATTGTCCTGCATTATAAGTATGCTGTACTCATGTCTGTATGTGCAATCATAGATTTGAATGAAATATCGCTCTTTTCAAAGACACTAATCGTACACGTGTGTATGAATCGTACATTGACTCTGCATACTGTGAAATTTCCATAGAATTACGATCCAGATTTTCATACCTATTACTTGATAATCAATGATGCGATGCAGAGTTACAGCGCACGTTTAGTACAGGGCAAGATATTCCAAAATAGTTTTCGCCTACAAGTGATGTAACCATTGGATACCATAGCAATAGGGTAAAACAAGTGAATGTCTGCAATCATATATTGAAAATAATACCGCTCTTTTCAAAGATACTAATCTTACAGGTGCGAGTGATCAGCATGATATCATGATATATTTCAATGCAGAGGTACCTCGTGAACTTACTAGTGAAGCGCGGTATATTCAAAAATCGTTTTACCTAATTGCTATGGTAGTTAATCCGATTATAATATAACATCACTTCGCCAGCGAATAGAGCCCCAATTCTACATTCATCACGGCGTCAGGTAATATTTGAAATGGTCGTTTTAGTCATAATTTTGTGCGCTTTACTACAATATGGACCGGCAAGTACGTACATGTACAATAGATATGTATTTATTGGTATTTTTCTATTAAAACTTTATAAAACATATGTACGAGCATATTTATTTGTTTGCCTTTTGATAAGTAGGAGATGAAGAAGGAAATGAAGAACAGGAAGATGGCGACGACAACAAAGAAAAATAACTACAATAATACGTCAGTAGAGGACGAAAAAAGGAGAAGAAGATGACGACGAAGAAGACGAACAACAGTGTGAAAGAATAATGAAGAAGACAAGGAAGAGGAAGCAGGAAAATAACCTCTAAAACGTTTGAACTGAAGTGACCGTGAACCTTCAAAAGATTCGAATGGAAAACATAAAAAGGTCTTGCATGCTTGTTTTGCTTCAACTTAAACGTTCTTGTGAACAACATCTGGTATAATCGTACGTGAGAAGAAAGAGCAATAGAATATATGACAAAATCCAATGGAGCTTCATCATCAACTCACAAACTCTTCAGGATTTTATTCGTAGATCTCCAGATCAAATAACAGATTATAACGATGGAATGCTGTTAATTTCATACAAGTGGATGATTTAAGCACTTCCCACCACGCCACTGTGTTGACTTGCGGTTAGCACAGCTGTGTGAGTGAACATGACACGACTGCTCGCACACTGCATTGGCGGCCATGGTTAAATTTGAATTTGGACTGGTATATTTACAATAAAACGCATTCACAATGCTGGTCGATTTCACATTTTATGTTACCTACAGATGGTGTGAATTATCCTTCATGCATACATCACTTTAGATCTGAAATCGACCAACTAATAATGACACACGCACAATTCTTAAACAACGTCTTTTGCACAGAATCCAATGGGATTGGAAAAGTAAAGTGGCAGTTGAAACTCTGGTGATAACACGTTTGCAGTGCATGATGGGGCTTCCTTAAATCATCCTCTGATTTCATACAAGGGGTATGCAGATGTAAAAAGACAAAAAAGTTTGATAATTTGATACCAAATAAACGTGGCGCCCGCAGCAGATCCATAAGAAGACAGATTAAGTGTTACTTTAAAGCTTAGATTAAAAACTATAATACTCTATATAGCTTGAGCAATCTTTAGCAATATGAATAAATCGATCAGAACTGAGAGAATGAATAACACGAACAGGTGTTCAGTGCGTGACACGAATGATTGTTTTATGTTTGTTAGTTTACATATGTGGAATAAAAAAACAGTTGACGGATTATGTGAATATTAACTTTCAGGGTTCAAAGAAAGTTGGGCCCGACTGATGAATTCTTTCATTTTAAAGCACAATTTTATAGGAAAATATCCGCGGATTATTCGACATACGTGATACATGCATAAGAGAATCTGTGTATGTTTGCAGGTAATATCTTACAGGCAGGGTTTTGTTATAATTATCAATATATGATTCCACACAGTTAAGCGACCAAAGCAAGCAAACAAGTAAATAAACTTTTAAATACCATGTCATATGACCTTGATACTTGACATATCTTTGAACCAGTTCGTTTGTTAATTGTAACTAAGAATTTTGTTCTTTTCGAACAATTCCAACGAGAAAAAGTAAATAATCATGTAAAAGAGCTATACAATACTGGTTTTAGATTTAGCCTCAAACTTTTTATTGCTAAATCCTCAAAGGGTATTTTAGAGTCATAAAAAAGTGTCTTCCTGTATTAAGATTGGATGATATACAGAATAACCATGCACTCATCTCTATACAACCTGTCTATTGTCACGTGGTACATGTACTACATCAGTTCGGGGGCACTGCTAATTCAAAGACGTCTCTGATATCAAAGACTCTTCAGTGCCGAGTCACCTGACAGTATCATAATTCAAAGACGTCTCATAAATCACATACTCCCTAGTCTCAAAACCCAGCCGCAAACGATATTGTGAAAGTGAACTGGCGCAACGGGAATAATTTTGCGAGTAGGCCTAATCAGCATGATCACAGGGTTGTAGCTAGCCCAAGTGCCTGCTAGCTCCTGCTAATTTTACTATCCAATTTATTAATTAAATCGCGGGCTCGGGATACACTCTTTCTAGTAAACGTGAGAAATCGGAGAATGCTAAAAAAATGTTGCTCTTTTTCATAATTGAGCTTAAATGCTGCAGAATAACTTTGCTCCCTCGACGACATTTTGCAGACTTTCAATTCTCCGGACACATCAAAACTGTTTATTGGTTATTTTCGGAGCATATATTTTTTACAGATTTCCAACTGAGCCGCGAATTTTAGTTTTAGGCTTAGGGAAACTGGGGTAATTGTGGCCCCTTTTGCATTTTTACCATGTAATTCTTTAAGTATGAACTGGAGAAGTAAAATTTCTGCATGAGTGGATAGAGGCAATGGGTACCTATAAGATGTGATAAATATAATTGGAAAATATATTGCAATTTGCATAATAATTAACATGTTTTAGGGGCCACAAATAACCCCAAGCGGGGTAATTGTGGCCCCTGAACAAAATAAAGAATTTAAAGAGTATTGTGAATCCAGTTCTTCCTGATAACTATTAATAACATGTTTTACAGTCATTGCGATAATTCTAGGCCATTTGGACTGGTTTATTTACCAGAAAAGGGCATTTTAAGGCATTTTGTAAAATACTTGTTATTATGCTAATTTTTGCATGCCGAAACTGCGGCCGGATCTGACTGTTTATTATACTTTCTTGTTTTGACTTGAAAACATACTAAATATGTCTTTTTTGTTTCAATAATGACCCCAAATGGCTCATTTGATTAACATATAACAGATTAATGACCAAAATAGCTTTTTAGGGGGTCAGATGCATGTAATTTGCTTAAGACATGAACAGGGGCCACATTTATCCCAAGCCGGGTATTACATAATATGCAAATTTAGCTCATTAAATAAACAATTTTTTATAAAATTGTTATATCAATGGGAACTGTTATGATTACCTTTCATGTCAAACACATACAAAATAGTCAGTGATACAACCAATAAGTACCACCCTATGAATAAAAAGTGGACTTGCCACTTTTTAGAGCCATTTATGATGTCGCTCCGCTAATTAGACCCCCTCATAAAAATTTTAATGCTATTTGAATATTTTTTCACCAAACAGTAACATAAAGACCACTCTTTCATACAATACAAAGTTAAGTCACCTATAGACCAATGCTTAGTATAAAGACACCCTGATAAAGACAAAGGGGCCACAATTACCCCGGGGCCACAATTACCCCAGTCTCCGCTTATATTTAACACTCGTGCTCAATAATTCCTTCAATTCAGCCTAAGTTTAGGCTTTTCTGTTTTGCTTGAGGGGGATGTGCTATAATAGGCCTATAGTCATTATATCTATGAAAGATAGGCCTATAATTCCTAACAAATTTCCTGCGGACCTGACTTCTGCATGGGTATGAACCTGCTCAATTAGGCCTATATGGATAAATGCAAGTTAGCCTTTTCTTTTTTGACGGAGAAGGGTGCCTGAGGGGGGATGTGCTCCCTCAGAAGTTGGAGAATTATTTTCAAAAAGTTATGAAAGGCACAATAAAGTCATTTGGTGTTATTCGTATTATTTTGGGCATAACAGATTTCAACGGACCCAACTAAAAGCCAATTGGTGCATCATTTTGCATTAGGCCCCTATTATTAACTTATTTTTCCGACCATCATGATTAAGCATAGCCTATAGGCCATATAACCATGTCATGATAATGCATAATATGTATTTTAGAATGGATTTCCAGTGGATGCGACTTCCCGTCACAAATTTCAGGCATGAACATAATTATGATGCGCAATGACTCAGAACGTAGGCCTACTCTTCCTCGTTTCTTCTTGTTTTCTTCCTTGTTTTCTTTCCACTTTTCCCCTTTCGTTTGCCTAAAATCCCCGGATATTGAAATGAGCCTGGTGGCTGTGGCAAAACAAAATTTTCAACCCAGTTTTGCTAATATTTTGTCCTGATTTTTGTAACATTTTCGTTCCGGTATTATTGGCAATTATTTTATATATGTTTTCAGTTGTCGGGTTATTTCTTTCAATTTTTGGGAAATCAGACCGAAAAAGTAGACCTTTTTCTTTTCCCTCCCTTTTCCGCCCATCAATTTTTGTAGGGGGCACTATACTGCCCACTGGCTATGCCCAGGCCCGTACGCAGAGTGGGGCCGTGCGGTGAGGCAAAAGTCCTCAAAAAAATCCTAATTTACGACCGTAGTGAGCAAAAAAATATGTTTTTTATGCTTTCAGTCAAAAAAAGGTCCAAAGTTTGTGAAGAAGGTCCACTTTTTACAAAATCGCCCCTGGAAAAAAAAAAAAAAAAGAAACACTTTTTCAAAATCAGCACCCCGCAAAAAAAACGGGCCTGGCTATGCCACTGCTCTATCACTCCCCTTCCTCTCCCTCCCTTTCCCTTCTCTCTTTCTCTCTCTGTCTCCCTCATTTTTTTTAAGACCCGGGGCTGCAGGCCCCAAAGCCCCACTCCCTGGGCAGTGGGCACGCGCCTGGTTTACCGTAATTTGTTGATCTATTTTGAGCCACCTAATCATAACATAACCCTACCCCTATCAATAAAATACAAGTGTCCATATTTCTCCGAATTCATCCCATGCACGTGTGCAAGAGTCAGGCCACGAGGTAATAGGCCTGAACGTTTCCGTAGGGGCCTACCATTTTTCAAGTCATTTTGAATATATTTTGAAAAGTTGCCGCCACAATGCGTGCCAAAATCGCTCCCCTCCCCCTCGTTGACTGGCCAAAATTCATTGTTCCCTCCTTTTTTGCCTTGCCAAAATATTCACTCCCCCATGACTTGGGATTTTTGTTACTTCAAAACGTTGGATATGGCTCGATTTTGCCAATCTAAGTGTTTCTGGGACCATTTGTCAGAATTTGCACAGATAGATATGATGTTTGCACAGGCAGATATTTGCTAAACATAGGAAAGCATATTCCGATACAGTCACCTTCTTTCCGATATGCTGCATCTAGCCCCAAACTGTAAAAAAAGCACGACGTATGTGATATCACAGACCCCCGTATGTGAAATCACTGACCCGTCTTTGATATCAGAGACGTCTTTGAATTAGCAGTGCCCGAACTGACATTATGGGTGAATATTGTGCGTTTTCATCTTTATTCACGTCTTTTCTCTAGCAGCGACTGGTAACATATCGTTGACATAATGGGCTATCAACAATAGCGTATTTTATTCAACGTTTGATAGGCAAATCCAGAGATTAAAACTTACGTTTCTTAGCTTTCGATAGCAGGGTATGCTATCTTGAGCACAGGTGCTTTCCAGGCTCACTGCATCTCCCGCGGGAACTGGTAGTCTCGTTCCTACGATGTGATGTGTGCTTAATCAGTGAGTCATATACGTGGTCAAGAGAATACATTCCAATGTCTATGTTCATGGTTTTGTCGCCCCCTCTGCGAATCCATGATTTTTGCCCCTCCCAGTTGATAACATGATTTTCTCAAGAAAATCATGTTATCAACTGGGAGGGGGCAAAAATCATAGACAACGACTCAAATCAATACACCAGGAAGATCCGCGAAGCAATATGGATTCTTTACATTTATTCCGCTATCGTTATGCTCATACCTTTGGGCGGCGCTCAATGGACAATATTCATAACTGCTCCCCATTTCACCTCTGGGTAGAGAGAGGCAAGTAAGGTAAACCGCCGGGCTCGAACTCTCAATCCACCGATTACAAGGCAGAGCCCGTACCGCGGCGCCAACGTGCCCTATAATTGATAAATTTGAAAACTCACTGCTCAAAATCTTAGAAATTTAAACAACAGATATGGTAATTATATAGACTATATAAACGGTAGGGAATATGTGCTTAACTGCAAAAGGTTTGATAACCTCATCCCCTGTGTATGTCTCGTCGTCAATTACGTCACTCGCCACTTAATACTTAATTGTTTATATTTTCACCTTTCTACAGCAACTCATGCTTGACACAATAAGTTATTCAATTTTACTATACACAATAGAAGCATATAATGGCATCACAAGCCCTGGAGAAGAGACATTAGTGGCACTCTGAACTAGGTGATGCTCGAAGGGGTTCAAAGTGATAAATTGTATTTGCTTTAGATCTGAAAGCTATTAATTTGTGATCTATAAAGGAATGGCTGTCACAACAACAGCTGCCTGATAAACTCTATAGTGAAGTAACATGGTTTATCACATACCAAGTTAAAGTAATCGATAAGGGGAATTGAATTATTCAATTATGCAAATTATTTTTGCATACATTTGAATAAATTTGAATAAATTATTAACATGACAGTTTGCGTATAAATCACAATGAAAGAAGTACTTTGCATGGTTAAGGCGAAGAGCAACTTTCTTCCGAACGTCAATATTGTGTGATAAACAAATTTCGACTGAACCATGATAAAGTATAAAATAATGATAATGATGATAACAACGCACATATGTTACGAGCCGTAAATACTCAAGGCCAAATACCATTCCCAGCTCTCACACAAATGCAGAACAACACACTGTTTGATTAAGTGAACAAAATCTGAATCTTTAATATAAAGTATAATATGATTGATAATGTTGATAATGATTCTGCACATAAACATAAATGCATACAATGTTCAACTTGTTCCCATCTATAATAAGTCACTTCACACACAGACCTGTAAGTTTAATTCCATTTCAAACAAAATCGTTTCACATACATGCAGAGCTATAACTTTAATACCACGTTACACAATGTTACGTGAAAGAATGGCATGTAAAATTCACCCAAATTATAACTTTGAAGTGTCTTCTTCATAAAAAAATACCCTATGAGGAAAACTAATTTGGTAATAAATAAGTTTGGGGCTAAATTTAAAGCCAGTCTTGTATTAGGTATATCACCTCAAAAATAATCGCAGCAGAAACACGTTATTTAATGTTCCTACATTATTGAGCTTTATTAAAGCATCAAAAATCAAAAAACAGAATTGAAATCGGTCAATGCATTGTGATGTAGTGTCAATTTAAAGATGCTCGTAGATGGAATGAAATCCTGCCACAAATGGCTGTAATGACCAAATCGGCACATTTCGAGATTTTGAAGGTTTATTTGGACGCTTGCTTGAAAAAGCAGCGTTAATTTAAATATCACATGTTAAATGCCTATCTTTCCTGACTTCGTTATAGAAAACAAAATTTAAAAAATCTATCATTGAATAATTATAATAAATTAACCAAATATACTATTTTAGCAATTTCGGCCAATCTGCAGACAAATTAACTCTCAAAAAATGACTAAGTTCAGCTAATTAATATGCAAAATTGATGCCAATAGAAAACCGTACATGATTATAAAGGTGCGGTTTTTTTTGCACACATATGTATACAAAGTTCTTTCAATTGATAACAAAAAATACACAAAAAGTAATTAATTATGCAACAGTTAATTATGTATTTATGATATTATTATGCAAATTAGGCATGAGTAATTTTTTTTTTCAATATTTAATGAACGTCTGTTCATTCATCATAAATTGTTTAAGAATGATCCTTTATGAGGTTGAATAAATGAACTGCGGTTAATTATTTAAAAATAATACAAAAAAATAAAAAGTTTGACATTTTGACGGTGTCTGGAATATAATTTTCATTTTTACTGTAAACATGGTATGTGTTACCGTTACTCAAAGCCAAGTCCGAAAAGTAAAAATAAAAATTCAGTTGCAATGAGACCTTAAATTAACATTTTGTCATCACGATTAACATGGGAGGACACTCGGTAAATGGAACAGCTATTTTACTGTACCGCGTATATAAAAGTAGTATGGCCTTGGACACACACAATGGCTTAGAGCTATTGTGGTTTGGAAAATTACTCCCTAAAAATATCATTGATTAATGTTTTGCTTCAACTAGTTTTAGGGAAGTGCTTCATTCGTTGTCGACGGAAATAATTTACATGCTAAGAAAGATTAGTATTTCAGCTAAATGGCGGTAGGTCCCTTTACTTCAATAGGCCTATATTTACTGATTTATGAGCGATCTTCAAAAATCCATAAAAACAGGCAGTAGTTCTTAGACAAAACAATTTTTAATTTTTGGGGACCCGATGGTAGCCTCGGGAAGGCTTCACACACCATATATTAAAAATTCAAACAATTTGGATAAATGAAGCATATGAAGAAATTCATTTATCGACATTGATGTTTTCTAAAATTGGCCAAATTTGAAGCGCGCCCTTTTCAATTCACTGTTATGCTTGCATGCACAGTGTAGCAGAATTATTGTGCAGCCACTGTGACATACCTACTTGTATAGCTCTGATTGTGGAACACGTTTTTCCGTTTCGTATAGAACAGTATGTGATGTGACCGATTACTGATGTGTTGTTTCATTTACGAGACTTTAGCAAGTCCACAGAAGAATATTATTCCCTTGGGGAGGATGAGCAATTTCAAAATCTTGATGCAAATCTGCCTCGAAATCATGTTTTCATTTCTTTATATACCCACAAAACCCTCATTCTATTAATAGCTCCTTCTGTCAATACCCGCCTTTTATAGATACATGTATTTGACATCTTATGTTAGATATTCATAATCTCATAAATATACGCGAAGCCTGTGATACAATCAAAAGAAATTGATTGCCTGACCACGCACTAATTGCGCGGTCATTAATAACACACAATGATTCCTGGAATATACCGAGACTCACTACAAATGAATCCTGCGCGGGCGCGCGCGTGTATACGCTAAGCGTTATGGCAACGCACACGCCTATGCGATGCCGTCTCGCTTCTGTGATTGGTAGCTCTTGTGGTTGGCACTAATGTCAAGTTCACCTGGTCGATTTTTTGTAGGGTAGGTAATAACAATAATTAAACCTGGTTATATTCAATAGCGTTTTATGATATAAAATAACAAAATGCCATTTTGATTTGTTCAAAATATCAGATACGACGGTAATTAACGACAATATAAACGTTGCACCATCTATTTTGAGTTCATTGTCTGAAATTGCCGTGTTTTATTTTGGGCCTCGGTATTTTTCCTCGGGAGCTACCTCTATCTCGGAAAAATACCTCGACCCAAAACAAAACCATGTGATTTCACACAATGACCTCAAAATAGATGGTGCAACGTTTTTATTGTCTAATTAATAAATCTTGACTGAATTGTTATTGCAACCAATGGATGTTTTCCCAGAAAATGTCATAACACACACAAACTCTTGCATGTTTACTTGAAAGGGGGTTCCCATCTCACATGAAGTAGCTTATAACAAAGTTAATCATCAAATTAAACTACTCAGGACACATGACACATACAATTAGGGAGTTAAAGTTTCATGAAGAAAAATATATATTTACTACTTGTCTGTCGTTTTGAATAATTTGTAAGCTTTTAATAAACTAAATTCAACATGTAAAACATCAGCATTAGTTGCTCCTTGCGAAGTATAATAGTGAATTAATAACTCTTCTGAAGATGTTTATTTACCACGACACATGATAGAAACGAGTGATGCACTAAAACGAATGGTTTTATACATTCAGAAAGTATAATGTGTGAAGGAGCCTATTAACAAAGTCATGCATTGTTTTTTGAATTGATTGACGCAAAATGCAAAACATTGAAAGCGATTGTGTAAATATAATATTGAATTTATATTGTGACATTTCCATTATATATTTGTATTTCCCC
The DNA here is from genome assembly GCF_039555335.1 of Amphiura filiformis. Taxonomy (NCBI): domain Eukaryota; kingdom Metazoa; phylum Echinodermata; class Ophiuroidea; order Amphilepidida; family Amphiuridae; genus Amphiura; species Amphiura filiformis. The sequence continues at coordinate 4,225,928 of NC_092638.1, read as the reverse complement.
ACACTAAATGTTAGATTTTACTCTCAGATATGTGTCCTGTTAATTCTGAGACAAACAAATGAGACTAAACAAAAATTGTTTGATTCCAGTGGGAAGCAAAGATTTGATCTTTTATTCTCTTTTGTTTCTTCTGTCTGCTTCTCTTTAGATTAGAATCGTAGCTGCTAAAATATGAATCTCTGGTGCATGAGGGGTCGTAGTTGGGGAGGGGGACTTGGAGGGCACATTGCCCCACAAAAACATTTCAGGGATAAAATGGGGACAGCAAATAGTAAAGTGTCCTTAACGTAACTAATAATGGGGCAAAAGAATGACAAATGGGGACCAATCTCTGAAGAAACTATAATTGTTAACATCTGTAGATTAAGATCTCTGTTCTGCAATGATACATAAAAATTGGGCCAATGAACCATGGGAATACTTTATCCTTAGGATGCAACGTCTTTTCTATATTTCATCAACATCAACTTTTAACATGGGGTTTGGGAGGAATTAGAAAAAAAATCTACAAAACATTTCGCATTCCCCCTCGCGTCTCCTCAAAATGTTTGGATTCCCTCGTTTTCCCAATTTTCTTCATTTGGAGAGAAGTGAGAAAGTCAGATTCCCACTCAAGACTCCAAAAAGCTTTTTGTTACATGTCTTTCACATGCATCTTCTCCTCGCTCCACTTTTTCCTTCCCTCTCTCCATTCGTTCTCATATCTTCCCTTCATTCCTCCTCGACTCTTCCTTTCTCGCCCTTTGTTTCATCCACTTTCCTCCGCATCTCCCTCTCTCCCCTCCTCCCCTCTCTCTCTCATCTTTTCTTTTGTGCTTGTTGTTACAATCGGTTTGCTTTTCAATAGCGCGTTTTAGTTGTTCTTATTTCATTTTTGTCTTTTATCTTTTAGAAAATCAAATATAAACTAGTGTGTTTACTTTAAGATATAACCCTTTTAAGCAGTAAAATCTTAACAAAATAGACAAATCCTAAGATTTCAGGTTTATACTGTACTGAAATGACCTGGAAATTACACTTAAAGATATGTAAATTTCGGTAAAGTAGAAACCAAAACTGTGTCGAGTCCTGCATCACAACCTCACATTTTCTTGTATCAAATTGTGATATCGCTTGAGCGTGAGTTATTTACCATAACGCACATGTAAATAATACGTTGGGATTTGTCAATGCATTTGTTCAGAGTACCTTCCCTTTCCCTTTTGATATTTTATGATATTTGCAGAGAAATTCTTTAATTTCTTTCCAATTCACGATCCACTATATACAAACTTTGGAATGTAGATCAAGTACTTTAAATTCAAAGAATAAAAAGAACTTTTCCTTAGAGTGTTTATAAAATAGTTTCATATTTTGTGCGTGCTTTGTACTTTTCCCATGTCGATCAAATGTTTAATATGAAATTCTAACAGTTATTTTATTTAAGATTTTACACGTATTCTTGGTAAAAAGAAAGACATTTTAAAACCATTCTATGATGCAATATCAACTCCCCAGGCGAAAACGCTTCCTCATTATCCGCAATAATTTAAAAATTGATTCTTTATAACAAGTCTTTATTAACTCTTCTTGCTGGCTTTATGAGTATAAATGAGCATTTGGATTTCGGTTAGACTTTGTTGGCAATTCCCATGCCAACAAGCTCTTTTGGGAGTTTAGTTTTAACAGAGAGGGCAGCACGAGAAAATGCTTCAAATAAGATGGATTTTATTTTGTACGATCGTATCTTTAATAATTGATCTTCTCATTTTAACGAAGAAAGGAGAAGAAGCATGATTGTAGTACACTACTATAAACAATTTGCATACACAATACACACAATATAATATATTTTAACAAGCTTTAATCTGTCATATCACAACATGGTTTTATTGGGACGATTCCAGTTGAAATCCATACACCCCCTAGGGAAGATATAACCTTAATTTAATCTTCCACATGGGAGTTTCAAATGTGGTTATACCTGAATGGGTGACCCTGTTGGAAATCTTCACCCACACTATGTGGGAAATTCGGATCATTTTGCCATAAGCGTGTACATGGTATATGGATGTCAACTCTATGAATAGCTCCTTTTCTTTAAAAACAAATCAGTGGTGATTTTTCTTAAAATAAAAAAAACCTAAATAATGATAACATTCTTGTAAATTCGAATGTATTGCCCATCGTTGCAAAATGAATACCAATTAATAAGCCAACAAACTAGTGTCTGCATACCAATATATTTCAACCAAATAAGTAGGTTGATCGCTCTCTTACGTGAACAAAAATTAGGTAATCTGAGTATAGTTATATTTCGTTTTTTAATGTCTGCAATGAAGTCTATAGAGAATGGAAAATTTCCGGAAAAATTTAAAGAATAAGATTATCAGTGACAAAGTAAACCACTCTGGGGTCTTGCTCAGTCGTTTACGTTTAAATATTACATGTTCCTAGAGTTTTAGTCTCGTAAGAATAAAGTATGATATGAAAGATTTATCATCAAGCTGTGGGCTTTTGTAATGGTGCTTAGAAAGTGCGATGTTGCACGTCACTTTGATGGGAGGACTCATGAAATATTTATGTAAAGTCACAAAAATATCTTGGTAAATGCTTTTGGTTATAACTTGGCTTGGCGTATATCTATTATGATTGATTGTGCTCCAAAATGAACACTTCGGTAAATATGTGATGATTTAGGTGAGTTGCTTGCGATCCGTATCATTCTTGTGTGACCTTATAAAAATTGGAACTTATTATGACTGATATGATATGAACACATTTTAATCTTTATCCTGAGCAGCCAGTTTTATATGCTGTATAAACTTTCCTGGTTTGTGCTTTCAAGAGTTTTCCCAAGTTTACCAAAGATTATGATACATTTTGTCCGCACAAACAATTTGCTTTTCGTCACTAATGAAGACTTTGCCATTTACGCCTCCTGTACATTCGTAATTACGAGCTGCCAACACAGACAAGAGCTTATCCCAGACAATACAAACCATCCATACGGCCAATATGGCCTACTTTTGTTACAATAAGCCAGAACACAACATGCTTAATTTCAGGAGGTATAAGTATTCAAAAGAATCATCTAATGTCTACTGGCTATACGCTGGCGAAGTTACGTAATTAATCGGATTAATTACCATAACAATAGGTGAAAACAATTTTGAACATATCGCGCTGCACTACAAGCAGGTTTCCCTCATCACCTGCGTATGTCTGCAATCATAGATTGAATACAATACTGATCTTTTCAAAGATACTAATCTTACAGGTGCAAGTGATCAGCATGATATGGTTGAATGCAGAGGTACCGCGTCAACGTATCAGTGCAGCGCGGTATATTCAAAAATTGTTTTCACCTATTGCTATGGTAGTTAATCCTATTATTACCTAACTTCGGCAGCGTATAATGAATTATTCGGACTTTTGCGTCATTGAACCATGAAAGTAGGACACACCCAATCCATGATGTGATTGAACTAACTGGGCTGGCTACGCGTATGATGGCAAGCACTTTGTATATGGTTTATCACTGTATCTCGGTAAAGAACCCACCAGGTGTTCACTGAGAAACTTGGATACTCGCTCAAAAACAAAAAAACATCCAAAAATGGGCTTTTCGAATCAAGAAACCAGGTTCATTGAATTTGTTAAACAAGTATTTGAAAAACTAATTTCTCGGTCGAAAAATCAGGTTGATCGAGAAACATATTAATCGAGAAACCAGGTGTTTGTCCGATTTTTAAAAAACAAGAAATAAGGTTTCTATCTACTGTCCTAATATTAGGACAGTAGATAGAAACCTTATTTCTTGTTTTTTAAAAATCGGACAAACACCTGGTTTATTATTCTCTATCAACGAGAATAATATATAAGATTGGTTGTCCCATAATATTCCACTCATCAAAATTAATCTTATAATTAATTTTGAAGCAGGAATTCATGACACGCCTAATATTCTCATCGACGTAAACAACTTGCAATAAACCCGATCGGAGACTTAATTATAACCGAGCACATAGGTGAATAATTTACTCAGATCTTGTACTTTATTTCCTGTTATGGGAATTTGATGTATGATCTCTTATGTACTGAAGTTGTGAATAATATTTATTTAAACAACATTGCATTCTGTCTTCAATATTGAAGATACAAAGTGTGAATGTCACTCTCTGGAGAGAATCAAAGTGTGGCTGACACTCTCTGCAGAGAATTGGTGACCTTCTGTTCTATTGGCTAAAACGTGTATTACCAGTGGTTGGTGATAAGTAATGATCGGACAACCTAAGGCACCACATCGAATTTAGTCCTATATAACTATCGGTGCCCGGTTATGTACCGATGACTCTTAACATTGCTCCCTGGATATGTAATAAATTGTATCAAGCATAATAATTAACAGTTACATAGTGTTATTATTATTCATTTGAATAAAAAACGAATGCACTGTACAAATGTTCAGGGTACGATAAAAAGTGCCATCGGTACTCCTTCGGGCACCGATAGCGCTATAGGACCAAAAAGATGTTGTGCCTAAAGTAACGAGCCTCATCGACCTGAAGTAACCAATTTTGTCGAGAAAGCATTAATGTTTCAAAGACAGAGGAAGTGTCAAGTGCCTTTACACTCTAAATGATGACAAAAATGTAAAAATCATAGGATGACCTCAAGTTGTTGCGAGTGAATTGTTTGTACCCAACACATCCAATGGTCGTTTGTTAAGTATGCAAGCATATTGAAGTTAAAGAACTATAATCTTACGAGTTGGAATATTTGTGACCCTATAGTGTAGAATATGTTCATGGTCGACCGACAGTAACCAACAAATGTATACATTCTGGTAAAATGTTTAATAACACACATACAAATATTTGCTCTCATAATATTAATGACATGTAATGCGCACCCGTGGCACACTCGTCTTTCTTCATCAATTAGGTTATTAATGCCATGCTAATTTCTTAATTTTCTAATTATGAAGTCTATCAATATGCTTTAAAGGTCATGCCGGTGAATGGCAAGATGTCGTTCGCAATATGGAAGAGTTCATCGAACGTACGCATTCACCTGTTTATTTTACCCCAATTGCATCAATTGTGTGATGAAAACTTGTTCAAAAAGTAAGGAGAGAGAGAACAAAGTGACACTTTCAAAGTTATCGAAAGAGGTTGCAAAAGGTCATGTTATTGGTGTATCAATGATCGATTTAAAATAAGGCATTTGATACTGTAAACCACACCAGTTTGATCATAAAATTGCAGTGTTATGGAATCAGCAAAATGTACAGTATCGATTGGTTCAGAAGTTATCTTTCCAACAGAACCAAAGCCACATCTATTAATGGTCCTCTTTCTGATTTTGATCTTATTGGTTACGAAGTGCCTCAAGGTTCCATACGCGGAACCCTCCTTTTTATTGTTTTCATTAATGATTTACCAAATTGTCTTAAATTAACTAAGATCAGCATGTGTGGTGACGATACCATTATTTTCTGTGTTGGCAAAAACCCAGTGGTATCGTACATAAATATTAATCATAACCTTCAATGAAACAGTGGCTTGACAATAAAAAGCTAAGCTTGAATGTAAATAAGACTAAATTTATTATGCTTGGAACACAGCAAAGATTGGCTAGAATCGACGATGATGTTTTGAATGTTCATATTAATGGTGATGTTATTGAAAGAGTTTTCTCTTGCACCCATTTGGGTATTACAATTGATAGTAACTTAAATTGGCATGATTAAATTAATTATTTGTTGAAAACGTTTGGCAGGAGTCTTTCTATGATAAGGATGGCTAAGTCATTAATTCCCCAGAGTGTTCTCAAGCTTATATACAACTCTATTGTTGCACCACATTTCAATTATTGTGATATAACATGGGGTAATTGTACCAAAACAAATTTAATTAAATTGCAGAAAAGAGCTGCTAGATATATTTGTAATGTTCCTTGGGACACACCAGGGTCTGTAGTTCTTAATCAACTTAGCTGGTTGACACTTGCTGAAATAAGAAACATCCATTTGGCAGAGTTCATGTTCAGGGCTACAAACAACTTCCTGATAATATTTGCATGTCATTTGAGAAAAAAGATCTGTTGCTAACGCATTAGAGAAATAATGTTGATATGTAAAATGGGAATAAGTGGCTCTTGATGACTTCATGAACTTGGTGATTTTCAGTGCTCCACACCTATCAACAAACGAAATGGTTAAAATGCTTCTATTTTCGACGTTGAGCAATATTTTGTATTTTCAACTAGCGACATTATTTCACTGAAACCTAATTAAGCCATAGGTAAAAAGTTTCCACAAACATACTACAGTCATGTTGCAAAAAATTCATTTCTCTTCACCTACAGCCTGTCTCAAAAAAAATTGTGCAAGTAAAAAGCCCCCTCTTTGGCAATTAGAAAGTACGGTTGTGACATGATGCTTACATGAACGTCAAGGGCGTAGTCTTAGCTCTCAAATACCGTTTGTTCTGTTAAATTTGCTTGTTTTAATCTCTAGATATGTTTAGTTAACAACGAAAGGGTAGAATCACATTTGTTCCACTTTTACTAGGGTAGAGGGCTGTACATGTAAATGCAAAATAAACCTGTTTCAAAGATACGTACCAATCTGGCTCTCATATTATTCACAATATTTAGTGATCACGGCAAACCTTTTTTTTATCATTATAATATTAAAATGAAAATAGGTCTTTGCAGTTAAAAAAGGTGTATGGGAAAATGTCGTTCGCAATATGGAAGAGTTCATTGTTTGTTGTTGTTTTACTCCAACTGCGTTGTGATTGTGTGCTAGCAAGTTCTTCAAAAAGTAAAGAGAGAGAACAAAATAACACTTTCAAAGTTATCGAAAGAGGTTATAAAGGGAAATATAGAGATTCTCAAATTGCTTGCCATAAAGGAAATATTGAATTTCCTATCCGCAAAGTACACGTACAATTTTGAAAGGTAAAACGGGAACAGTGTTAGGTAAATAGCAAAGGCAAAGGTCCCTGCATTTTTAGATTTAGGTATTTAATGTTTCAGTGTGGGCAGAGAATAGTGTTTTCCTAGTCACTTTCTTTTCATTTTCTGACAGAGATGCTTTGCCGTATGAATAATGAAATTTATTCAGAGTTAACATTGACTTTGGACGTGCAAATATTAGTTGTTTCTCAAAGTATTTTCATGCAAGAGAATGACGTCCTAACGACATTTTCAGGACCAATACAGTAAAAACAATATACAAAATTAAAATGTTCGAAGCCGCGGCTAACTCTTTTGAATCACAAAGAAAACTAATAACCAAATTACTGTAATAACTCGTAACTTAATTTCGGACGTGTTAAATCAAAGAAATCACAAACATTTTTCAAAAAGTTATCCTTTAAAAGTATATTGATTATTATGCGGTACACTGACACCTCGTGTATATTATCCTGGTTGGGATGGTAGGATGTTGACCGGAGAGGTACGTGTTGAATTTTAATGTCAATACCTACTGTTACAAATTGATTTGTTTAAAGCAAAGTCCTGTTACCTTTACATTATATCCAAGAGTACAGGTTAGCAGTGAAACAGAACCACATTCCACACGCTGACTTTTTCATCACGTAAACAATACGTTATCCTTGTTCATGTAAACAGGTTTAAATTACTTTCACAAATAACAATGCCTTTTGGGAAAAACTGTCTTAGTTAATATAAAGCATTCTTTTTTTTTTTTTTTAAATCTTACTACATTTTCTTCTTCAAAAAGATAATCATAGTCAGGTTTATTTGTGAAGTAGGTAAAAACCCGCTCGTTCAAATGGTCATATACACGTACGTAGAGCGGTTGCGATTCCCATATGCCGTAACAGTACGTTCGTCTATCTATTCAAAATTACTCTCCTGTGATGGAACACGGTCGCTTATTGTAGATTCTGTACGTACGAAATGAACCCACGGACAACTCAGAAAATATATTTAAAAAAAAGAGAGAACATTTTACAATATATTAAAGACAGTCAAGGATACTAAACATTATGAAGGCAGGTCTAACTATCAATATGATTCAATTTATTTGTAAAAAATCATTACAATAGAGCAACAGTGAGGTGTGAAAATTTGACTTCATTCGTACGTGCAGTTCATACGCGCAGGTTATCCATTAAAATGTGTCTGGCAATGAGCCATAAAAAGAGGTTGCGATTTACATATTTGATACAAACGTGTACTTGTAACGTCCAGAAGACGTTGAAATTATCGTTTGATATTGCCTGACGCTGTTTGATGCAACTTGACCATTTTCCCCAAGAAAAAGTACAATTTTGTGGTCCTTAATCTTACAAATTATATTTTTACAATTATAATAATCGGAAAGCGCGGGCATATAATTGATTTTCAGCGGCATGTTAGTCCTATTTAGTCAACATCAAAAGTAAACAGAATTAAAGTAGGCAAAGAACTGACGAATGAGCACAATGTACGCCCATGTGGACGCTTGTACGGCGTAAGGCGTATGGAACATCAATATCTGACTAACAAAAAAGCCCAACGTATTGAGGACAAAATTCCAAGTTTTCTCATTCGAAACATAACACACATATTACCTTTATAGGATAATTTAATAATAATAATTTTTAAATAGCATTTTAGAATAAACAAATCTCCTTGTCATACGAGTTAAAAATGCCATGTGTGTGAGGAGGAATAGCCTAAATAGACGTAGTACTAAATAGTAGGAATTCATTTATATTCATCTCAGTGACCCCATTGACTCTCGATAGTGTATGGTAGGTGAAGTGATGTTGGTTCGAATCTACGTGACACTATTACTAAATGGGTGCATTGCGTTAGTTTCTGGTATCAAAATTCCCCACCATTTTGATTTAATAGACAGTGCGGTTGGAATTATATGCATACGTCAAACTCGATGGATAGACAGGATGACAAATAAAACAAAGACAAATGGTAGTAGATTCACACCCTTACCCCATGACCGTAATGAATACATATAAAGAGATCGATCAACATTTAACACCATGGTATAGGGAAGATCCAAATTTGGGCGTAAGGAAAACGTGTCGTGGTCCTCGCGCTCTCCAACTCACGTTTGCTTCAAAAGTTTGTTTTCCTCTGTTTTCCCGTTAACAATTCGGTGCTTCCCCTTTTTCTTTTTCCTGGAAAATCGTGTTCTAATTCCTCAAATACCCACTGGCGTAAATAATCCGTTCATTGTGCGGCTCATAGGCATCATTCCCATGCACGCTAGTGTTACGCATGTTCAGAATAAACACGAAAGACAAGATTTTTACAGTCCCTTCCTTACTATATTAATAGCGTTGTGGTCAGTCGTGCGTTAGTACACGTATTAAACCGTGTTTAATTGGTGAAACCACCGGCAAATTTGTACGGAAACATACTGATGAAACGATAAGGTCACTACTTCAGATACGTGTCTTGAATTAAATACTTAAAAGTAGTGTTCATACATGTATTTATCATTCATCATAAAAGCATTAGAAGTAAAAATGATAGGTAGCCTATATTTTTTAACACAAAAGTTTTGAGTAAAATGACGCCACATGGCATCGTCTGTCTGGCTATAAAGGTGGCGCATTTTGGTATTACCAAGGAAGAAATAGATTATTACTTAATGCATCCGGTTACTAGTAGTAGCTTTTAGTAGGATTTAGTACATTGTGGTCGCAATATCAAGTGTTTTGCAACACTATTTAAAAAAAAGAAATGTTATCAGGGTAAAGAAGTTTCCTTCATGGCCCGCATTTCATTTTTATTTTTGAAACGATCATGAAACAAACATTGTAATTGTTTCTTCGTAGAACCCATAAAATCAGATAAGAAAAAGCAACAATAATAGCAACAACAACTAAAAACGCATCTCCAATCTTTGTTCTTTGAAAACCTTCAAACATGTTAACTTTTGATCATAACACACACACAAAATGTTCCTTCCTTTTCAGCTAGTACTCACAGCGTAAATTATGTACTGATCTGTTTGCAGAATCGCTAATAACGTTCAGTCGCTGCTAGTGACATAGCGTCAAAGTTACTTTCAGGTCATCTTGTTGAAATTTGACGCCAGGGCATGAGCTGGCATGGCAGCGATTTATCGATCAAAAACCATCAATCACTTTTCCGATAATCGATAAATGTTACGTCACAAAAAAGTCTAAGCTCCTTGTGATTACTTGGTATGATACGGGCATAAGACTGTGATCTGTTTCCCCGGTCTGTTTCATCAGGGTAGTTGTTAGCGCCCAGCGCATTGCAATGGGAAATATGTCAAGATGCCATTGCCAACGTGATTGGAAGTGAACTGACCGTAAAAATACGACAGTACACTGTCACAGCCGTTGGCTAGCGGCTTTCCAAATCCTGTAATTGTACAATTTCCTGACTGGCCAAGTTTGGGCCAGAAGCTAGACGCTGGAGGCTATATGTCAAAAATCATGTAACTTAATTGTCATTGAGTCTAAGGCGCACTGGTGAGTGCATTTTGAAATCATTACGAAATAAGAATGAAGTCTCTTCATTGTCCATTTGCCAAAGAAGTCTAAAACTTTGAACTAGAATGGGACTAGAATAAATAAAAGAATTATCGTTCAGATTTAAAATAATTCTCTTTATTGATATTGACACTCCTGTCTTTTGAATACGTATCTAATAACTTCAACTTTTGTTTAGAAACTAAACACGTCAAGGCAAGACGACATTTTCTGTTCTGTCAAGGACGTAAATAAGAAATTAAATCTGCAGATAAATATTTAGGACCAAATATTTCATTAGAAATAATTGCTTGAGCACACAGATATTGTTGACACAAGTATTATAAATTAAAGATTTTGAAAATTGTTATTAGATTTAAATATATATATTTTCGAATTGATAAAATCAACTTCCAAATTAATTAGACAATGGCAAAAACAGCACTTCAAATCTTGCAACACTCTTAAAAGCTATTTTAATCAAAACATTATACACGGCAGTGGATTACTATAAAAATAAAATTGCAATTATAAGTGCTAATTTGTATCACTTATCTTGAAGAATCTAGGAAGCTCTAGAGCCAGTGCTGAAAGTTATGTAAAACAACAACCCGTCCTCAACAATTCTAAAATTACTGACAGTGGTAAAAATGTACACTCTTAAAAAGTATAACCTAAAAAGGTTCTAAAGCTGGACTGTATGTAGACCCGTAAATATTTCATATTGAAATAATTCTACAAGGTTTCGCAAATATCTGAAAGAACCTAGCTCTCCTGTATGAAGAGCCCCTAGAACCCTTCTATTTTGATGAAGTCAAATAAAGACATAAATATCATATCGCACGGCACCCTGGTGTCGTGGTATATCCTACTTTAACCTCCAGCATCCAAGTATGAAATTATTATGGGTATTAGTATGTAGAACGTTTCCATTAATGCTTCATGTATCTTATATATGAAGGCGTATGTATAAAACCAAAGATATTAATGCAATGGCACGATCTCTATGCATGCTATTTTATGATATCAAAACAAAATCATTGCTACCTGAAGTGGTTGTGGTTGTTTCAGAATTTCGTGGCAATAGACAAGAAGGCTCTATCTGCAATAGCTGCCAGGTGTCATATGTGTACAATATACAAAGCAGACATTGCAAAATATAAAAGTTGAAGACAAGAAGGCTCTATCTGGTTATCAATTTACAATCATAATCATTTGTGTGATACGATCAAGCAAATTGAGTCGGGACTCGGAAATTGATTTGGAGATATAGCTAAACAAAGTAAATATTTCCTTTTGTTTCCTGTTGTTTTGGAAACTCTTTAATTACTCATATCTGTAGAACTGTTGTTCAATATTTAAATGCGGTTTTCTGCAAAATGCAGCTTTGTAAATGCTTTTTACTATAAGAAACTGAAAATGTAATATTCCTGAGTTACGACTGATTTGGCTTGATCGCATCACATATGCGTATACAAAGCAGAAATAGCAAAATATCCATATGGCAGCTATTGCAGGCATGGACGTCTTGCACTACTAACCCCTCTATTATATTATAATTCACACGGAAGTCATCCTGAAAACAAAAGCAATCATTTGGAACCTTAACTAGAAATTGCTATGATAGTAAAATAACGAAATTAATGCAGCCGAATTGCAGCATCATGTCAATTACATGAATTACTTTGATAATTTATTACATTTAATTAACATTTAGTCTGCTTGAGTTGATGTCAATAGTTATGAAAACAAACCGTTAATCTGATTAATTTTGAGTAATCAGATTAAAATTTTCCGTCTCTTCTGTTCAGCTGTCTCTTCACGACACTATAATACTGTTTGGATTATTTAATGAGAGTGTTCTCCTCACTACCACATGAAAAGCATGTTAAGGTTGACAACCTTTCTCTAGCTCAGCGTAAAATCGACCGGAATAGTTACAATGCATGCACTGTTAATACACAACTATGCACGGAATGCGGTCCAGGTGCAACTACGTATCAACAGGTATGCATGGAATGCGGAACAGGTGCAACGGCGAAAAAACAGATATGCATGGAATGCGATGCAGGTGGAACTTTGAGCAGGTGGAACTTTGCGCAAACAGGTGGAACTCGCATAAACAGATATGCATGGAATGTGGTCCTGGTGGAACTGCGCATAAACAGGTGTGAATGGAATGTTGTCCATGTGCAGCAGGTGCAGTTAGTGTGTTACTGGCACATACCGCAAAGATATTGACACGTGGCGACGCGCTATTTTCAATACGAAAAACCAATTCAACTGACAACCCAAATGAGGGTACTTGGTTTACAGGTACGATGCCCAGCAGCACTCTAGATGAAATACCAAACCAACTGACAACCCAAATGAGGGTACTTGGTTTACAGGTACGATGCCCAGCAGCACTCTAGATGAAATACCAAACCAACTGACAACCCAAATGAGGGTTCTTGGTTTACAGGTGCGATGCCCAGCAGCACTCTAGATAAAATACCAAACCAACATGACTTCAATGAAATCACGGGTTGAATTCATTTCATTGACATATTTTCGATGAACAAGTCGTCAACCTTTTCGGTGATACCCTTACCATCTACTTTTCAATGTCAATCTCGGTCATACAGCAACCACAACGTGCAATAACCCTATATGCAGTTGACTCTAGGGACGGTACTTTACATTTATCATTCCACCATCCACTATACTTTGCATCGTCCATTTCTGCATTATTGTTGTTTGGTATAATATAAACATAAAGCATACCATCACAGGGATAGCTATTAAGACATTGCGATGAAAGCAGTATTGGGTTTTTATTGGGTTAATGGAGGTACGATTTTTTTAATGTCACTGTTTTGTTTGATTCCTAGAGGCGTGAAAGTATGCTCTATGTTAATTTATCACATGGTCACCTCACGATATGTGCGTATATGCGGTGGATAGCAGCTGGCGGTGGTGGTGGTGGTGGTTGGAGCGTGCGGGTTGATGGGGTGTATGGGGTCTGGGTTTAGCTATATAAGTAGAGTGTAGATAATTAGGCATCTGTGCTTCAATATAACACTTTGTTATTTTTTTTTTTTTTTTAAAATAGCATAGTCTTCGTGAGTGCTTGTAGGGTGTAGGGTGTGGTGTGGGACGGATGTGAATGTTTGTTCGTCCGTCGGGATGTCTTTGTGTGCATGAGTGGGCGCGTACGATTGTCTAGTGTCTGTCCTGAATGTCTGCCTGTATTCAAGTTTGTGAATGTAACATGTGTACGTGTGTTTGTCTTACTACCACGTTGTCTCATATTACAATTATAATTTCTTATTGTTCTTTGAACTGATCATCAGAGTTCATTGAACGCAAGCCTCAGCAAAAGGTTAAAGGTTAATTAAAGACATTTAACAAACGACATTACCGCAGGTATAAAATGGCGCTAATATAAGCGTATACAAAGGCGGCATGTCATATCACAAAGCAATGACAAAACCTTGAACGCCAAAGACGTAAAAACCTTTGGCAAGAAACCCAAAACAATATAGTAGATTAATCCACGTAATATTCACTTGACAAAAAAAAAACCCAAAAAAGTAACGTATGAATGAATTCTTTCTTGAAATATTAAAGTAAATTCATCAATAATTACGCACGTTACATTAAACTAGTATGTCTTTGGCAACTGGGTCACATTCGAATGGAGGAAAAATAAAACTTTGTAAAATCCTTGTAATGATCTGTAACACAGCTACAAAAAGAATATGCTATGTTTGATCATGTAGTATGTTGTAGCAGGTGTCAGCATCACATATTGCCATTTCGACCCAAAGGTGTCTCAAACATTCGTGCCTTCATGTAAGCGTGTGAATCTGTATGTATAACGCGCAACAGACTCCTTTACAAGGATGTTATTTATGGAACTTGGGATGAAACTAAAAATGTCTGATGAATGTATTTATGCTGAATACGTGTTACCATGGTTACTTGATCAGTATTAGGCCTAATGTAGTTGTGATTATGAGATGCACGTTTACAAAATGTAATGATTGGAAAAACCTATTAGTACAAAAAATAGGTCCTTGTATTCCATCACGTATTTGCAGGTTACTGGCGTTGGCATATGAATATCAAAAGCTATGATACATGCATGATAATAACACGATATTGAACTAAAATAAATACAAGCACAATAATTATTCTTAATGGATGCTGTCAATTATGGATGGCACACAATGTATAAAAACAGTTTCATTATGTTAGAATGAAATGTTTATGCAGCTATGATCTGTCAACAAACTTAAAATTGATATAAAAACAATAATTAAAAAGCGCAGTGATTTATAGTGCGCTACGCACAGGCACAACACCTAGACGTTGATCCACAAACCTCAGCACACTTTACAGGTTGTCGCTGACCACTACGGCCCCACATCATTCCATAAACCATTTAACAATAAAAACAGGGACTTTGCAGCTTCAAGAGCGCACACCCTAGACATTCCACAAATAATCTTCGCAACCAGGATCAGCTTCCCGAGTTTCGTACGGGTTACAACGAGATAATTAGCAGAAGTTCCTTGTCCAGGTGAATTTCAAGCTAACTCAATTTTCCACGAGAGCATAATATGCACCGCCAGGGTTCCAACACGCAACCTCTCGCACCATAGTCGAACGCCTTATCGATTGAGCTAACTTGACTGCTAATTAGGCACCACAGCCACATTTTTCCATCTTTGGATCGACTGCTACTTCGATGCTTATTATTAATGAACTATCAACTAATTAATCAGAATTAATGACCCATTCAGTGATCCCAGCGCAAGTGTAAAAACAATTGTTTATAACTTGCTTAAGGGGGTACTACACCCCTGGCCAATTTTTTGCCTATTTTTGCATTTTTCTCAAAATGATAGCGCATTGGTGACAAGTAAGATATGTATATTACAGGGGCAAGGACTACAACAAGTAGTTATTGATTAAATATTAATTTTCCCTCATTTTTGACTGTAACTCCACAACTGTTGTCTGTGCTGAAATAAAATTTCCAGTGCAGTAGTTGTAGTCCTTGTCCATATAATATACATATCTTACTTGTCACCAATGCGCTATAATGTTTGAGAAAAATGCAAAAATAGGCACAAAATTGGGCAGGGGTGTAGTGCTGACAAAAATATACCGGAAATGTAATGTTTTTAGCTCTCAACCCGAAGATTCAGAGTGTTACAGAGGGCCATTTCTTTCCAATAACACTGTAATGTTTTACTGTGTAAAACTTTACATTGATATAACTAACCTATAATACAGGGAGTCCCTGAAAGAACTGTCTCGTCGGAAACATCAGGAATAAATCAGCTATCACATATCTTTTGAATTTTCACAATTGACCACGCCGTTCTTGAAATATAAGAATTTTACGAAACTCCTCCATTTTCAAGCCTTTCCAAGGATTCAAATATTAATGGATGCTCTATATTCGGAGTGCGAATCACCGCGCATCATCAGCTCATCGTGGCGTCTGTTGTCATTGATAGATATTTGACTCCGTGGAACGGATTGAAAATAAAGTAGTTTCGTAAAATTATTTTATTTCAAAAACGGAGCGGTCAATTGTCTAAATTCAAAAAGTATGTGATAGGTGATATATTCCTCAACCACTTGGGTCATATGATTTATTTATGCGTTAAAATACCCAAAACATTCAGTTCCCGACGATACAGTTCTTTCAGGGACACCCTGTATATTAACATTATATTAAAGGCTAAATCTGTCAAATTCCTTTTTCATAGAGATTTGATTCAAACACAAATTATACAATGCAATATATTTGATGAGAAATGATTTATGGAGTAATCATTTTAAAAACATCCAATTTTGTCTTAGCGAAACTGTAATCTTAATTCTGCTAAGCCATTCCAAACATTTTTACCAACACAATTTTACTGCCACTAAATAAGATATGATTTATATAAATTACTTATACGAGACGTAAAAACGTCAATGATCTGAGCTTCCACTCGTGGGGAAACGATAAAGAAAAGGGAGTCGTGGGAATTCATCGGAGAGACAAAATGCAATCAGAAAAATTAGGTGAAAATTAAAGCGCTGACTGGGGATTGTACGCGTCGAATAATAAAGGTAAAAAATAATATACATGTAAGTAGGACAGTGAAAATCAAAAGAAAGGTCACTGGTATTATTTGAAAAGAAAAGGTGTTTATTTCATCAGGGATGCATAAAATGACAGTTTCAGAGTAGTAATCTGTTTCAACGGGAATTAAGATGGATACATGTACACATTGTAGAATCACAAATCAAAAGGTCACACTACTGAGAAGAAGTGTGAAATGAGCCCGGGATATGAGCCGCCAATGAATTGGCTAAGAAAGTAAAAGGGCAGTAGTATGTTAGTTGAAATATTTCTTATCTTAAAGGGACAAAAATTGGTTTGATAAAGAAGAATAAAGCATGCAATGCATTCAAAATGAAATTTGGGGTCAAATTACGTGCCTTAAAATATCCCGCGGGTGAGGCTGTCGAATTCGTTAACATATGTACGGAGTAGTCGACGATGTGAATGGTGTACACGTAAAGAATCAGCAATGTTTTATGGCTTATTTGCGATTGTCGTTTGGTGGACCATAGAAAATATATTTAATTCATAAAAATCTGATTGAAACATTAGCTGCACACTCTTTGCAAAAAAAAAAAAAAACAAAGCAACAGAAATGTAAATATCTAAAAAAAGTTGTTAAAAACCATTACTTATGAACCACCTGGGTTCTTAAATTCATATTAATAATATTCTATACACATTTTGCCATCTAATATCGTCTGAATTCAAGGTAGGAAATATCAGACGTGTTAATTTGTCAGATCTCGAGCCTCGGTCAAGTCAAGTGAAGATTGTAGGTCAGTTTTGAGGTTACGAATCAAGTGACATTAATTGGGGCGATATAGGTGAGATATGATATGATATTATCAGGGCTTAATTATGTCCATCTCATGATGTATTGAAATCATATACTCTATCATATTAAAACAGTGGAAAGACACGGTCCTGCAAGGTTCGTGTGCTGATAATATTTCAAAGCTTTTGGAGTGACTATAATGCATCCATTGTTTACTTCTATGAATTCTTTTACAATAATACACTTTAAAATAAAGATAAATGCTGCAATGTTATAGATCTTTCGTGCAATCAAGTTCCCGGAACTGTTACAGTAACTGTAACATTTCCATATAAAATAGATTAGTATATCTTTGCTATAAAATGTTAGCTTTTACTGTCAGATATGTCTTTTAATGTTGAGCCGAACAACTGAGGTAAAGAACAGACAATTTGAATTTACTACCAGTGCCGATATCGCCAATGCATGTCACTCCGTCGGTCGTACTACGGCACCATCCTTTGATGTGTGTGTCACCGTTCCGCGCGCCATGTACGTACTGTGTTATGGACATTGCGTAATGACGGTTCCTGCGTTTGATTTAAAATCTCGGATTTGTACAAAACCACAACACCCGGAGTCTTGATTTTTGCAGTGTATGTTGTAATATAATTGTGTAATAAACATACATTTGAAAAATATTGAGGGCGGTTTCTTCAGCAAATGTTACAATATGGCTTTAAGGAAATTAAGGTTTCTATAACACATTATCTCCCGAACTGCTCTGGCAAAATATGTCTATTAAATTTGCTGCCAGAAATGTCGGTAAAATTACAGCACTTATTTTTTTTTTCAGTGCAAAGGCAAATTGTTTTATTAAAAACATGTCTTGAAATTTGATATTCATACACCGTAGATTGGAATTATTTGTGGCCGGTCGAGTGTGAAACATTAGTTTACGTAGTCACGTCGACATAGCAGAATAAGATGATTGTCTCATTACATCATACGCTATAGGAGCTCAAATATACTCTCATGTGTTACGACGCAGTTCTTTAACCCATTATGTTTGTACACTCTTAGAATGACCTTTGCAATATATTGCGTACAAGCACACGTACTCTTTTGCCGAGGTCAAATTCTGATCTATGATTTTTTAATGACAGTTATTGGACTACGTCGTTGGGACGAAGATCATTTTACGATAACCGTGTGTCCAATTTGCCTTCGTACATCATCAGTGATCCTCATTATAAATTTATGGTATTACTAATGTCAACGGAGCTGGGTGGATCTTCTACAGCTTCGTCGTCACTTTTAAACATCAAAATAGAGACTTTCGTTGTGTACCTAGACTCTTTTGAAATCATTTGAAATTGGTGGGTGTCGGATTTCAAAAGAGTCCAGGTTTGTTTATTATCTTTCATTTAAAAAAGAATTAGGTTTCTAATATGTTTCGTTATGGGCCTAGCAGGTTTAATAAGAAAAAAGTGTTTTTGGTGCACACCTTCCTTTAAGTTAAAAAATATTAATCAGAATGCAAAAATGGATAAAAATTCTGCATATTTGCACAAAATGCACACAGGTGCCTACAATTTCATAAAATTACAATATTATAAAAATGGTTATTAAAAAAGAATATGTTTTGAGTTATTTAGAAGGGTAGGTTTTCTTTGAAATGTAAATCCCTTTAATTGACCTGTCATTATTTTTAATTAGCTACAGCTTGATGAAAGTACACACCTGGTTTACTAAGGACTTGTTTAAGTCCCATTCAGTGATCTCAGCGAAAGTATAAAAAATTGTCATTATGTATTTCTGAAATGAAACATTTGGGCAAAAAAAAATAAGGAAACAGCATTATTGACAAAGTTGAAGCCCCATTGAAATACATATAGCTAATGTCTTTACTTAAGTAGAGAAATTTCAGATTTATGTAAAATGTCTTATTTTGTCTTAAAATATACAGGGCTTTTGGGTTCACTACTAGCAGGCTATATAAGCACATCTATGACACTAATCAAGGTGCCAAAATCTGAATTGTGATTATTTATACGATCTTAAGGTTGAGAAAATCACTGAATGGGCCTTTAACGATTACAAAATGTTAATCTGAATTCAAAAACGAATAAAAACTGTGCAAAGTTGCATAAAATGCGCACATTGCCTACAATTCCATAAAATAACAATCTCTGTAAAATGTTAATCAGGAAATTAAATCTTTGGTTTTATTCAGAAAGATAGATTTTCATTTAAAATTTCAGTCCATTTAATAATTTTGATACCTAACTGTATCGCGATGTACACACTGCAGCTGGTTTACTGATATCGAGTTAAATAGTATTATGGTTTACTAATGTTAATAAGAATGCAAAAACGATTAGAAAGTTATAAACCCGACATTTAAACGTTTTCTGTAAACGATTTGACAGAAAACGTTTTATGTTTGTATTGGAACTGCTTTAGTTTCCTGGTCATTATATATATTTTAAGCACGGATTTTTAATTCCACCTGCACGGATTTTTACTCTCACTGCACGAACGTGCCAAGAGGCACGTTCAAATCGCCCCTGGATTATATGTCGCCTGTCTTTTAAAGCCCCCGACATCTACTTTGTTTCTTACATCGTTTTGGATTGGTTGATTTACGCGATACATCCATCTTGATAGACCAATTAAAATACAGCTTCTAGATATTTAAGCTCAACCCTCTTGCAGTCCTACCATCATTCTTGTGCATGCTCCTGGTTGGCTCACTATGTCATAATAGTCCTCTTGTAACCAATCAGCAGTATCACCCATTTGAAATATTCATTTGATTTAATCATGTTGATGGAACTTTTGAACAAATTATTTTTTAACATGTGAATTACATACACTGTATACATAAATTGGCCTTGACAATTGCAAGTCAATTCTACCTGGCTGACTGCTGGAAAATAATTATTATTACTAATTGCGGTAATTATTGCAAATAATTACAAAGTCCATGTTCATATGTATACCTTCTCGGAAGAATATAACGATGCAATTTTTCAACGTACGTCTCACTCTTAGTTTTAAAAATAGTATCTGTAGCCCTTGAACCAATCTTCAAAAAGATTTTTTCGACAACACACGCGTGGATGTTCTTAAGTGATTCTCGGTTCGTGTTGATGCCTAAGCAGTTAGCAGCCTGCACAACCGATTCTTTTGTTTGGCAAGGCTCACTCAGTCATTTAATGAGGCAATACAAACGATCGAATTTGGTGTTGAAATGAGCTAAATTTTTAGTTACACCTTTTCGATGTAAAATTAATTTTCTCGGCCAAATGAAAAGCAATCATTTTCATTTTTTCAGTAAATGTCAGGAAAAATTGTAGTGCTTGATACTGGTTTTTTTTTCAAATTCTAGTGTTAAACTTAGGCGTGAAATTTAGTCATTTAGTGTAAGATTTTCGATTTTGATAGGCTTAAACTCTGTCCGCGAGCCTTTTTTTGGATCAACCTTTTAGCTTTTCAAAGTAAGATAGTTCGCTAATGAAGGATTTTTCCCAACTTTCTAACGCACATCACCGTGAGCGATATATCATAGTTTTGTCAGAATTTGCGTTTTCATTTCACTATTTTAACTGCCGGCTGACCATTTTTCAAAATCAACGAGTGAAATCTAAGGCTAATACTAGCATTGTGGATCGATATCCCTGGGTTTAATAGGAATACCGGCATGGCTACAGTGTTGCTAGAACTTCAATATAGCAAAGAAATTCCCAGGCCTATAGCGCTCCTACTGATCATGTTTAACCAGAACACTCAATTGGGGATTTGGGCTACCAAATCGCTGGTCGGGCAATTTGCTTTCAATGGAAAATTGACCTGGATAAACAACAAAGGAAATATCGACTATTTCTGTTGGTTGCTCTCGAGATAAAAGTACCGAGTTAGACATTTTCGGAGTATGAAGGGAAAAAGGGTAAAATAAAACGGAAATTCTAACAAAACTATAATATATAGACCCACACGATGTGCTTTACAGAGGTGGGAAATATCTTTCTTTAGCAAACTATATTAGTTTGAGACGCTAAAAATGAATTCCGTAAAAAGCTCGCGTGCGAACTGAAGGCCTATAAAATCAAAAATATCACACTAAAAGACACAATTTGATGCTTAATTTTAACACCAGGATTTGTAAAAAAATCTATATCCAAGCACAAAGTTTTTAACTGACATTACTGAAGAAGAAAAAAATATTGCTTTATATTTGACCGGAAAATTAATTTCATAGCAAAAAGGTGTAGGCCTATCTCTGAATTGTGCTGATTTTAACATGTATCGATCGACTTTCAGCGCGACTAAGCATTTCTAAAGAATCGGTTGTCCAGGCTGCTAACTGTAAGATCCGCGAAGTGAGGAGGTATAGTCGTACTGTAATTGCGTTGTGATATATTTAAGCCTGTGAACGTTGTTTATTGACATTCTGAAATTAATTATTGGCAGTATTATGGCTGTTATGGCAATTGTTGTCCAATACATGCCTAAGGTGAAGAGAAAGAACTAAAAACCAATACAAAAACGTCATAAGAAAAAAAATAGTTTTCCGAGTAGAACCGGAAAGTGGAAAATCTACCTTGATATAAAATTTGTCAAAAGTTTTTTCAACCATAGTAACTCTATGTTACCCTGGTAGTGTTGGTCTCGTTCGTATTTTGGGCTCACGGTTGTTTGATGTATATATAATTGGCTTCATTATTAACTAAATGCCAACTATAGATGGCGCTATTTATTCTAAATCATATTTCTTTATTATTTTGCAAGGGGTATGTGATTAATACTGCCATAAAACAGCTGGAATAGGTAAAACAAGCAAGAAGGAAATTTTATAAACATATTTCATCAAACAAAAAAAGGAATTAGTTGTATCAAAAGCTTAAAAGAGTAATTTCCAGTAACTAAATAGCGCCACCATTTTTGTCATTAATAGATACATTTTATATCCGAAAAAGCTAAAAAAATGCTGTAAAAGTGAATAATTTTGTAAAAGAGGGGAAATTAAAGCTGAGAATGATTCAAAAGCATCTTAACAAAATTAGCATGATATCGCCTTTAGCTGTTTAAGCCTAAAATTTGGGTGTATATGATATTTTGTTTGAAAAACTAATAAATGATCCCATCAAACAACCGTGCCGGCTATCGGTGTAGATTTCAAATGCAATCACCCATTTAGGTAACCCTATTTGAAATTCACACTCCCTGTGTGGGAGAATAACGTCATATCTTCCATAGGGGGTGTATGGATTTCAAGTGGAATAGCTCACAGTCATTAACCTTCAGAATAGTTCCTGTTCATGTGGATTCATTTTTAAGTTGGTTTATCACGGGATATCACGGTCAAGTTATTTATAAACGCGGATCATTGGGCATCTGAACAACTTTGTTGCGCGTTGTACAATAAATATTCAAAACGTTCACAGACTTTTGAGGAACTTTCAGAAATTTTAGAAGGAAATCAATAAATATCAGTCGTATTTTGACTTGAAAACATGCTGCCCAACACAATCCTTATCGTACCGGGAAATCAAAACTTAACCACAGAATTTGCAGGATTTACCCAATTTTGAGGAAGACTAAAATAAACTTAAATTTGTACAAAGTAGCCTACTGAATTTGGAAGTCTGATATATATTATGTAAAACATTTCACCATTATTTCTCCATACAATATTCCCCACTCTACTTTGCAATTACAAATTCAAATATGCAGTTAAGATGCAAATAATTACGGATAAAAGTACAAAACCAGCGAGGCCTTGCAGTTTATCTGTAAAATCGAATAAAGAAAATTGCTGACTATTAAATGTCAAACCCATATAAGAATAACACATCAATTCTTCACTGATGTAGGTGGCCATATTAAACCAGATCATAGTACGACACCGTTGCCTCTTTTCGTGTGGATGTCGAGCGGAGTCGAAACTTTCAAAACGAACAATAATTATGTTTAAAATTATTCTAATTCATTGTCATATTTGGAATCTGCATGACAATTGCATTAAAATGAGTCAAAACATGCCTAGTATTTGGTCACTGGATCATAAGGTAACCCTAGAAATGTATGGAAGATTTCTCAAAACAAGTCCTGTGTTTGTGTTTAAGCAGGTTACCGTGTGCAAAGTATTAATGTATTATATTTAGGTTAATACAATAATCCCCTGTCTTGTTTAGATTATGGCTCTACGGTTGATATGCCAATACCCTTGATAACGAACTCATTTATAAGCATACCATTAGCTGTTATATTGGTTACATTAAGGCTACATTAAATGCAAACTATATCTTTGAGTACGACGCAGTTTAATGGTAACGAAAAAAGGGGTTGGGTGGAGTAAGGTCTGGGTGCTTAATCTCGCCGATAAAGTCTGCGGCGTGCCCGCAACCCAAGACGCAGGCCCAAGCCGATGCGCCTATGCTGAGAAATAAAATACTGTTGCGATATGCACTAACAAAATGTGTGTCTGCTCGATGAAAAGCCATGTTCAGTCACCCGTTCATCGGCTTGATCGGCCCAACTCCTACATTTCTCGCAACCGGCTTATAACACTTGACAACAATACCCTTGCAAATTAGTGTCCTTGAGTGCGTTGATTATTTGCCGGATTATATCGACTGATCCGCAAATTGCTCACGGTGAGTAAACTCAAGTACGTACTACAATAAACATTAATATAAAGGTTTTGAGTAATGAATGGCAAACCGCAGAGCAAGAAGATGGCAAGATGTTGCGAACTCGATGCCCATAACTGCTCGCGAATTCGCAACCAGGTATATGGCTACACTATATTAATTCATCGGCGTGCTGCGGCTTGAAACTGCAAGACGCAGTAGAGCCATCGAAATGCTGCGAGACGACGCAGAGGTAATCGGCGAGATTAAGCACCGGGTCCTAATGGCAAAAAGGGTGTTGAAGCGCGAAATGTAAATGAATAAGTCAGTAATATGCTATATTTTATGTGATTTTAAATTACAACATTGTTTAGAATTGCAACATTGTTGTTAATAATAATAATACATGCATCTAATAGAAGATTTATTGGCAAAAAAAGGATAAAATGTCATTTGAAAATCTTCCTCTTTCATCTGTTGCTTCTTGAGAATTTTAAAATGCAATTGCGCGTTTGGAAGACAATGCATGTAGTACAGTTGCAGGTGTAGAAACATCTATTTTGACGTTTAATATTTCCATTTTATGCCGATACAAAAGCTAGTCACACGATCCTGTTAAACTAGATTAACTTTGACTCGGATGAATTTCATACAGCAATACGTAAGCGTGCCTTTTCGATATTATGTATAATGCGTATGATGCGCTCTTATGGACCGCGATCCAATCAGATATAGATTTGGCTTGAGCGACACCAGTACGGTGTAGACGGCGCATCACAGAAATTACCAAGATCTACAATTATTCCACATTAATTTTAATCTGAATAACTAAAAAAAGTCCCGTAAGAAAAGGGTATAAGGATCATATAAATGTACTTCACATGTTTAATTCTTTATCTTTGCATTACCTTCCTTTCTAAATAACATCTACTTGCTACAACCGACCTTTACAATGCACAAAGTGTGTAAAAAGGAAAATATATTACTTGACTTCTAGTATTTCATTTTTCATAGAGACAAGGCTGAGTTCTATAGCCACTTCCAATTATCCGACGGATGTCTCTACCTCAACATACGGAAAGACTATTGAGTATGTCCACCGGGCTAGCGGCAATTTGTAACAGTATAACACTGGTTTGGCTACTCTACTCTCAGGCAATGCGATCTCCAAGTGTACTACAAAGACAACTTAAAGTGATATGCGATCCTCTGTCTTTGTATTTGTTTGTGTTAATTCTTGAATTACACGCTGTTTGTAAACATCATTTAGCACAGATGAAACCTTTGATCAAGATTTTCTTTTAAATGCTAGGGTTTTCTTAAGTGCCTCGTTCAGTATATACATATCAAAAGTTGTTGTTGCTTTTAAGAGTGTTTGCTTCAAGATTGTGTCTTAGACATGCAACAATAGGATAAATTACAACATTTGGTAGTCGTGTAGCGTCAAATGAAAGATTTAACACACAACGATGGATGGAGGTCGATCATCTTAATCTATTTTAACAAACAGTACAGCATTTTACAGTGCTATTATAAACAGTTTTCAACCACACACCGCATACAAACCGCTAAAGAATAAATGATAATGGCTTTGCCCATAAATACGTGCGAGCAATGCAATTAATTGCAATAAAGAACATGGAAATGTGTGTAAAAACACATCGTAACTACAAATAAATTTGAAAGTAAATGATATTATAGGTCAGTCGTTAAGGTTCTCAATATCAATGGAAAATAATAATGGGCTATTCCAGTTGAAATCCATACACCTGCTCTTTAAGATATGACGTTAATCTTTCACACAGGGAATGTGAATTTCGAATGGGGTTACCTGAATGGATAACGCCATTTGAAATCTACACCCCCTGTGTGGAAGATTAAGGTCATGTGTTCCATAGGGGGAGTATGGAATTCAACTGGAATAGCATCCGGGGAATAGCACAATGTTATCTAACCTTCTCCAACATAGCGGTATTGTACAAAACGTGTCGATTTTCTGAAACATTTATCAAATTCTCATATCTCAAGTATTGTTATACTTAAAATCTACATTAAATTACATTTAATTTATTTCAAATGAGCACAAAACACGTCAATGTTATTGATATAGCTCTTTCCACTTTGGACAGAATTTTATAATAAACTTATGGACAGACGCTTCAATGGGAATGCTAACATCGGCGCAGTGTGTGTTCTCATACGGAATGTACAGCATCTTTTAGATCTGATCATACTACAATTTATTGGTGCAATATTAAATCATCCGAGGAGTAAATTTACGGCCTGCTGCTTTCGAGATAGCCACTTTTTATAAAAGCTTATTTCACTATCTGACCACTGGTATCATGTTCAATCCATCAAACATGCATTCTACCATACACCTCATAAGCTGTTAACGTGGTTAAAGGCGTTTTATTGTATTATAAGCTTAGTGCTAAAAACATTCAGTCTGTTGTTTTTGTCGTATGTGTGTGTGTGTGTGGGGGGGGGGTGTGGGGGTGTGGGGGTGTGTGTGTTAGTTCCATAAATTAAGTGTTAGCTGGATAGAGTATCGCAAAAAATATTTTAAATTGAAACATAACATTAGCTGAACCAACTTGACAACTTCAACAACATCGTAAAACATAAATTCCGTACCAATCAGGTTCTGTTTCATTTTATTTGCAGAGATAATATTGATGCAATGTAGTCGGTAAATAATACCAGAAATAGAAATTGATTCTGTACATTTCCTTGTGGTAATTGCTAGGAGTCAAATGTACTCGATACTGTTATCAGAGGTAGCACTAGGACTGCCAGTGCGTAAGTATCACACTCGACGGAACCGGTTATGTGTTATATAAGAGTTATGTTTAAATAAATTCAGGTACAATAAATATTCAATTTAATTTAATTTTGTTGAAGAAAAGAGAAATTATGAGAGCAAATCAGTAAATAATATTAGCAGTCGTATTTTGACTTAAATACATGTTGCCCCACAAACGGTGGGGCAACATGTATTTTGACATGTATTTTGACTTAAATACATGTTGCCCCACAAATATTATACCTTACCACAATCAGCATGTAGCACCCATGTGGTTATGGTTCAATCTGATATGTTTGGTCACAGAACTTTTGTGTATGTTTGATGTCAATTTGTGATTTAATTGATGTTTAATGATTTATGTATACTTGTTCTAATTTTTCCAATCATGTGTTTGTGGTTTGCTTTTTTCAATAAAAACACAATGACAAAAAACATTTTTGACTTATTCATTTGATTTAATCATGTCAAAATGGAATTCTTGACCATATTGTTTTTTAACATGTGAATTACATACACTGTATACAAAAATTGGCCTTGAAAATTGCAAGTCAATTCTACCTGTCTGATTGCTGCAATTTAATTACTATAATAATTATTATTACTAATTGCAATAATATCAAATAATTACAAAGTCCATGTCATATGTATGCATTCTCGGAAGAATATAACGATGCAATTATTCAACGTACGTCTCACTTTTAGTTTTAAAAATAGTAGCTGTACCCTTGAACCAATCTTCAAAAAGATGTCTTCGACAACACATGCGTGGATTTTCTTAAGTGATTCTCAGTTCGTGTTAATGCCTAAGATCCTCGAAGTGATGAGGTATAGTCGTACTGTAATTGCGTTTTGATATATTTAAGCCTGTGAACGTTGTTATTGATATTCTGAAATTAAATTATTTGGCAGTATTATGGTAGCTGTTATGTCAATTGTTGTCCAATACATAACAATGCATAAGGTGAAAAGAATGAACTAAAAACCAATACACTAAACGTTGTAAGAAAAGAAATTAGTTTTCAGAGTAGAGCCGGAAAGCGGAAAATCTACCTTGGTATTAAATTTGTCACAAGTTTTTAACCATGATAATTCCCAAGATAATCTATTGCCTGTTGTTACCCTGGTAGTGTTGGTCTCGTTCGTATATCGGGCTATCGGTGTAGATTTCAAATGCAGTCACCCATTTAGGTAACCCTATTTGAAATTCACACTCCCTGTGTGGGAGAATAACGTTATGTCTTCAATAGGGGGTGTATGGATTTCAACTGGAATAGCCCTCTCCTCATAATAGTCCTGTTCATGTGGACTAATTTTTGAGTAGGTTTATTATCAACGATATCACTTTTGTTTAATTTAGATGGTCAAGTAATTTGTAAACCCTGATCGTTGGACATCTAAAGAACGTGTTGTACAATAACGCGTTGTACAATAAATATTCAATATATTTAGTTTTGTTGGAGTAAAAATGTTCACAGACTTTTGACAAATTTTCAGACATTGAGCTAATCAATAAATAATATCAGCAGTCGTGTTTTAGCTTGAAAACATGTTGCCCCACAAAATCGTTATCACATGGTAGTATTCCCGTACCGGAAAATCTTTCAACAAAACTTTGCCACAGAATTTGCAGATTTAAACGATTGTGAGGAAGACTAAAATGAAATTTAACTTTGTACAAAGTAGCCCACTGAATTTGAAAGTCGGATATATATCAATATATGTAAAATCTTTCACCATTATTTCTCCATAAAATATTCCCCCCACTCTACTTTGCAATTACAAATTCAAATATGCAGTTAAGATGCAAATAATTCCGGATAAAAGTACAAAACCAGCGAGGCCTTGTAGTTTATCTGTAAAATCGAATAAAGAAAATTGCTGACTTTTAAATGTCAAACCCATAAGAATAACACATTATCAATTCTTCACTGATATAGGTGACCATAATAAAACAGATCATAGTACGACATCGGTGCTTCTTTTCGCGTGAATCGAAACTTTGATAATGTTGCAATAATTAAGAATTATTCAAATTCATTGCTATATTTGGAATCAGTATGAAAATTACAATAAAATGAGTCCAAACATGCCTGTATTGTGTCACTGGTTCTAAGGTAACCCGGAAATGTTTGGAAGATTTCTCAAAAACAAGTCCTGTGTATGTGTTTAAGCAGGTTACCGTGTGCAAAGTATTAATGTATTATATTTAGGTTAATACAATAATCCCCTGTCTTGTTTAGATTGTGGCTCTATGGTTGATATGCCAATACTCTTGATAATGAACTCATTTATAAGCATACCATTAGGTGTTATATTGGTTACATTAAGGCTACATTAAATGCAAACTATATCTTTGAGTACGACGCAGTTTAATGGTAACGAAAAAAAGGGGTTGGGTGGAGTAATGGCAAAAAGGGGTGTTGAAGCGCGAAATGTAAATGAATAAGTCAGTAGTATGCTATATTTTATATGTGATTTTAAATTACAACATTGTTGTTAATAATAATACATGCATCTGATAGAAGATTTATTGGCAAAAAAGGATAAAATGTCATTTGAAAATCTTCCTCCTTCATCTGTTGCTTCTTGAGAACTTTAAAATGTAATTGCACGTTTGAAAGACTATAGTACAGTTTTAGGTGTAGAAACATCTATTTTGACGTTTAATATTTCCATTTTATGCCGATACAAAGGCTAGCCACATGATCCTGTTAAACTAGATTAACTTTGACTCGGATGAATTTCAGACAGCAATACGTAAGCGTGCCTTTTCGATATTATGTATAATGCGTATGATGCGCTCTTATGGACCGCGATCCAATCAGATGTAGATTTGGCTTGAGCGACACCAGTACGGTGTAGACGGCGCATCACGGAAATGACCAATTATTCCAAATTAATTTTAATCTGAATAACTAAAAAAGTCCCGTAAGAAAAGGGTATAAGGATCATATAAATGTACTTCACATGTTTAATTCTTTATCTTTGCATTACCTTCCTTTCTAAATAACATCTACTTGCTACAACCGACCTTTACAATGCACAAAATGTGTAAAAAGGAAAATATATTACTCGACTTTTAGTATTTCATTTATCACAGAGACAACGATGAGTCTTATAGTCATTTCCCATTATCCGGCGGATGTCTCTACCTCAACAAACGGAAAGACTATTGAGTATGTCCACCGGGCTAGCGGCAATTTGTAACAGTATAACCCTGGTTTGGCTACGCTACTCTCAGGCTATGCGATCTGCAAGTGTACTACAAAGACAACTTAAAGTGATATGCGATCCTCTGTCTTTGTATATGTTTGTGTTAATTCTTGAATTACACGCTGTTTGTAAACACCATTTAGCGCAGATGAAACCTTTGATCAAGATTTTCTTTTAAATGCTAGGGTTTTCTTAAGTGCCTCATTCTGAATATCAGGAGTTGTTGCTTTTAAGAGTGTTTGTTTCAAGATTGTGTTTTAGACATGCAACAATAGGATAAATTACAACATTTGGTAGTCATGTAGCGTCAAATGAAAGATTTAACACACAGCGATGGGTGAAGGTCGATCATCATAATCTATTTTAACAAACATTGCAGCATTTTACAGTGCTATTATAAACAGTTTTCAACCACACACCGCATACAAACCGTTAAAGAATAAAATGATAATGCCTTTACCCATAAAAACGTGCGAGCAATGCAATTTATCGCAATAAAGAACATGGAAATGTATGTAAAATACATCCTGACTACCAATGAATTTGAAAGTGAATGATATTATAGGTCAGTCTTTAAGCTCAAGGTTCTCAATATTGAAATAATAATGGACTCTTCCAGTCGAAATCCACACCCCTTATGGAAGACATGACGTTAATCTTCCACACAGGGAGTGTGAATTCCAAATGGAGTTACCTGAATTGATGACTCCATTTGATATCTGCACTACTTTTGTGGAAAATTAAAGTCATGTCTTCCATAAGGGGAGTATGGAATTCAATTGGAATAGCATCCGGGGAATAGCACAAAGTTATCTAACCTTCTCCAACATAGCAGAATTGTTAAAAACGTGTCGATTTTCTGAAACATTTTTATCAATTTCTCAATTTCAAGTATTGTTATACTTTAAATCTACATTAAATTACATTTAATTTATTTCAAATGAGTACAAAACACGACAATGTTATTGATATAGCTCTTTCCACTTTGGACAGAATTATAATAAACTTATGAACAGACGCTTCAATGGCAAAGCTAACATCGGTGCTGTTTGTGTTCTCATACGGAATGTACAGCATCTTTTGGATCTGATCATACTACAATTTATTGGTGCAATATTAAATCATCCGAGGAGTAAATTTACGGCCTGCTGCTTTCGAGATAGCCACTTTTTATAAAAGCTTATTTCACTATCTGACCACTGGTATCATTTTCAATCCATCAAACATGTATTCTACCATACACCCCATAAGCTGTTAACGTGGTTAAAGGCGTTAGTGCTAAAAACATTCAGTCTGTTGTTTTTGTTGTATGTTGGTGTGTATGTGTGTTACTTCCTTAAATTAAGTGTTAACTGGATAGAGTATCGTAAAAAATAAATAAATTGAAACATAACATTAGCTGATCCAACTTCACAACTTCTAGTTTTTTCTCATTTGCAGCAAAACATCGTAAAACATAAATTCCGTAACAGTCTGGTTCTGTTTAATTTTAGAGATAATATTGATGCAATGTAGTCGGTAAATAATACCAGAAATAGAAATTGATTCTGTAAATTTCCTTGTGGCAATTGCTGGAGGAGTCACATTTACTCGATACCATTACGAGAGGTAGCATTAGGACTGCCAGTGCGTAAGTATCACACTCGACGGAACCGGTTATGTGTTATATAAGAGTTATGTTTAAATAAATTCATGTACAATAAATATTCAATTAAATTTAATTTTGCTGGAGTAAAACTTTGAAAAAAATTCAGAAATTATGAGAGCAAATCAGTAAATAATATTAGCAGTCGTGTTTTGACTTAAATACATGTTGCCCCACAAGAGGTGAGGCAACATGTATTTTGACATGTATTTTGACTTAAATACATGTTGCCCCACAAAATCCTTACCACAATCTGCATGTAGCACCCATGTGGTTAACATTTTTGACTTATTCATTTGATTTAATCATGTTTATGGAATTCTTGACCATATTGTTTTTTAACATGTGAATTATATACAAAAATTGGCCTTGAAAATTGCAAGTCAATTCTACCTGTCTGATTGCTGCAATTTAATTACTAGAATAATTATTATTACTAATTGCAATAATATCAAATAATTACAAAGTCCATGTCATATGTATGCATTCTCGGAAGAATATAACGATGCAATTATTCAACGTACGTCTCACTCTTAGTTTTAAAAATAGTAGCTGTAGCCCTTGAACCAATCTTCAAAAAGATTTCTTCGACAACACACGCGTGGATTTCTTAAATGATTCTCAGTTCGTGTTAATGCCTAAGATCCGCGAAGTGATGAGGTATAGCCGTACTGTAATTGTGTTGTGATATATTTAAGCTTATCGATATTCTGAAATTAATTATTTGGCAGTATTATGGCTGTTATGTCAATTGTTGTCCAATGCATAACCATGCTTAAGGTGAAAAGAATGAACTAAAAACCAATACAGTAAACGTTGTAAGAAAAGAAATTAGTTTTCAGAGTAGAACCGGAAAGCGGAAAATCTACCTTGGTATCAAATTTGTCACAAGTTTTCAACCATGATAATTCCCAAGATAATCTATTGCCTGTTGTTACCCTGGTAGTGTTGGTCTCGTTCGTATATCGGGCTATCGGTGTAGATTTCAAATGCAGTCACCCATTTAGGTAACCCTATTTGAAATTCACACTCCCTGTGTGGGAGAATAACGTCATGTCTTCCATGGGGGGGGGGGGGTGTACGGATTTCAAGTGGAATAGCTCATCACCATTAGCCTTCACAATAGTCCCTGTTCATGTGGATTAATTTTTGAGTAGGTTTATTATCAATGATATCACGGTCAAGTTATTTGTAAACGCTGATCATTGGGCATCTGAACAACTCTGTTGCGCGTTGCACAATAAATATTCAAAACGTTCACAGACTTTTGAGGAACTTTCAGACATTTTGGAAGGAATCAATAAATAACAGTCGTATTTTGACTTGAAAACATGCTGCCCAACAAAATCCTTATCGTACCGGGAAATCTTTTAACAAAACTTTGCCACAGAATTTGCAGGATTTACCCGATTTTGAGGAAGACTAAAATAAACTTAAATTTGTACAAAGTAGCCTACTGAATTTGGAAGTCTGATATATATTATGTAAAGCATTTCACCATTATTTCTCCATACAATATTCCCCACTTCTGCTCTGCAATTAGAAATTCAAATATGCAGTTAAGATGCAAATAATTCCGGATAAAAGGCCTTGCAGTTTATCTGTAAAATCGAATAAAGAAAAATGCTGACTTTTAAATGTCAAACCCATATAAGAATAACACATTATCAACTCTTCACTGATGTAGGTGGCCATATTAAACCAGATCATAGTACGACACCGGTGCTGCTTTTCGCGTGGATGTCGAGTGCGCGGAGTCGAAACTTTAAAAAATGAACAATAATTATGTTTAAAATGATTCTAATTCATTGTCATATTTGGAATCAGCATGAAAATTGCATTCAAATGAGTCCAAATATGCCTAGTATTGGGTCACTTGTTCTTAAGGTAACCCTAGAAATGTATGTAAGATTTCTCAAAAACAAGTCCTGTATATGTGTTTAAGCAGGTTACCGTGTGCAAAGTATTAATGTGTTATATTTAGGTTAATACAATAATCCCCTGTCTTGTTTAGATTATGGCTCTATGGTTGATATGCCAATACCCTTGATAATGAAGGCATTTATAAGCATACCATTAGGTGTTATATTGGTTACATTAAATGCAAACTATATCTTTGAGTACGACGCAGTTTAATGGTAACGAAAAAAAGGGGTTGGGTGGAGTAATGGCAAAAAGGGGTGTTGAAGCGCGAAATGTAAATGAATAAGTCAGTAGTATGCTATATTGTATATGTGATTTTAAATTACAACATTGTTGTTAATAATAATACATGCATCTGATAGAAGATTTATTGGCAAAAAAGGCTAAAATATCATTTTAAAATTTCATCTGTTGCTTCCTAAGGTATTTTTACATAGCTTGAGAACTTTACAATGTAATTGCGCGTTTGGAAGACTATAGTACAGTTTTAGGTGTAGAAACATCTAATTTGACGTTTAATATTTCCATATTATGCAGATACAAAGGCTAGCCACATGATCCTGTAAAACTAGATTAACTTTGACTCGGATGAATTTCATACAGCAATACGTAAGCGTGCCTTTTCGATATTATGTATAATGCGTATGATGCGTTCTTATGGACCGCGATCCAATCAGATTTGGCTTGAGCGACACCAGTACGGTGTAGACGGCGCATCACGGAAATGACCAATATCTACAATTATTCCAAATTAATTTTAATCCGAATAATTAAAAAAAGTCTGGTAAGAAAAGGGTATAAGGATCATATAAAGGTACTTCACATGTTTAATTCTTTATCTTTACATTACCTTCCTTTCTAAATAAGATCTACTTGCTACAACCGTGGCCTTTACTTAACTTTTAGTATTTCATTTATCACAGAGACAACGATGAGTCTTAATAGTTGTATCCCATTATCCGGCGGATGTCTCTACCTCAACATACGGAAAGACTATTGAGTATGTCCACCGGGCTAGCGGCAATTTGTAACAGTATAACACTGGTTTGGCTACTCTACTCTCAGGCAATGCGATCTCCAAGTGTACTACAAAGACAACTTAAAGTGATATGCGATCCTCTGTCTTTGTATTTGTTTGTGTTAATTCTTGAATTACACGCTGTTTGTGAACACCATTTAGCGCAGATGAAACCTTTGATCAAGATTTTCTTTTAAATGCTAGGGTTTTCTTAACTGCCTCGTTCTGTACATATCAAAAGTTGTTGTTGCTTTTAAGAGTGTTTGCTTCAAGATTGTGTCTTAGACATGCAACAATAGGATAAATTACAACATTTGGTAGTCGTGTAGCGTCAAATGAAAGATTTAACACACAACGATGGATGGAGGTCGATCATCTTAATCTATTTTAACAAACATTACGGCATTTTACAGTGCTATTATGTACAGTTTTCAACCACACTCGCATACAAACCGCTAAAGAATAAAATGATAATGGCTTTGCCCATAAAAACGTGAGAGCAATGCAATTCAGTGCAATAAAGAACATGGAAATGTGTGTAAAATACATCCTGACTACAAATAAATTTGAAAATAAATGATATTATAGGTCAGTCGTTAAGGTTCGTAATACCAATGGGAAATAATAATGGGCTATTCCAGTTGAAATCCATACACCTGATGATGGAAGACATGACGTTAATCTTCCACACAGGGAGTGTGAATTCCAAATAGGATTACCTGAATTGATGACTCCATTTGACATGTTTGATATCTACACTCCTTTTGTGGGAAGTTAAGGTCATTCCTTCCATAAGGGGAGTATGGAATTCAAATGGAATAGCACAATGTTATCTAACCATCTCCAACATAGCGGTATTGAGCAAAACGTGTCAATTTTCTGAAACATTTTTATCAAATTCTCAATTTCAAGCATTGTTATACTTTAGATCAACATTAAATTACATTTGCAAATGAGTACAAAACACGTCAATGTTATTGATATAGCTCTTTCCACTTTAGACAGAATTTTATAATAAACTTATGGACAGACGCTTCAATGGCAAAGCTAAACATCGGCGCAGTTTGTGTTCTCATACGGAATGTGCAGCATCTTTTGGATCTGATCATACTACAATTTATTGGTGTAATATTAAATCATCCGAGGAGTAAATTTACGGCCTGCTGCTTTCGAGATAGCCACTTTTTTTTAATAAAAGCTTATTTCACTATCTGACCACTGGTATCATGTTCAATCCATCAAACATGCATTCTACCATACACCCGATAAGCTGTTAACGTGGGTAAAGGTGTTTTATTGTATTATAAGCTTAGTGCTAAAAACATTCAGTCTGTTGTTTTTGTTGTATGTGGGTGTGTGTGTGTGTTACTTCCATAAATTAAGTGTAGCTGGAGAGAGTATCGCAAAAAATATTTTAAATTGAAGAATAACATTAGCAGAACCAACTTCACAACTTTTTTTCTCATTTGCAGCAAAACAGCATAAAACATAAATTCCTTAACACTTTGGTTCTGTTTCATTTTATTTGCAGAGATAATATTGATGCACTGTAGTCGGTAAATAATACCAGAAATAGAAATTGATTCTGTAAATTTCCTTGTGGTAATTGCTGCAGGAGTCAAATTTACTCGATACCATTACGAGAGGTAGCACTACCAAAATCGACGTGAGGCGACGAAAGCAAACCTTTGAGCGACACCAGTACGGTGTAGACATGGCGCATCATGGAAATGACCAATATCTACTATATTTCCACATTAATTTTTAATCTGAATAACTAAAAAAAAGGCCCGTTAGAAAAAGGTATACGGGTACTTCACGTGTTTAATTCTTTATCTTTGCATAACCATCATTTCTAAATAAGATATACTTGCTACAACCGTGACCTTTACAATACACCAATTGACTGTGTAAAAATGAAAATATATTACTTGGCTTTGAGTATTTCATTTTTCTTAGAGATAACG
Organism: Amphiura filiformis; assembly: GCF_039555335.1. Lineage (NCBI taxonomy): Eukaryota > Metazoa > Echinodermata > Ophiuroidea > Amphilepidida > Amphiuridae > Amphiura > Amphiura filiformis. Next base: position 4,189,374 of record NC_092638.1, on the reverse strand, counting down.
ATGAGTCTTACGGTCATTTTCCATTATCCGGCGGATGTCTCTACCTCAACATACGGAAAGACTATTGAGTATGTCCACCGGGCTAGCGGCAATTTGTAACAGTATAACACTGGTTTGGCTACGCTACTCTCAGGCAATGCGATCTCCAAGTGTACTACAAAGACAACTTAAAGTGATATGCGATCCTCTGTCTTTGTATTTGTTTGTGTTAATTCTTGAATTACACGCTGTTTGTAAACACCATTTAGCGCAGATGAAACCTTTGATCAAGATTTTCTTTTAAATGCTAGGGTTTTCGTAAGTGTCTCGTTCTGTATATACATATCAGGAGTTTTAGACATGCAACAATAGGATAAATTACAACATTTGGTAGTCGTGTAGCGTCAAATGAAAGATTTACCACACACCGATGGATGGAGGTCGATCATCATAATCTATTTTAACAAACATTACAGCATTTTACAGTGCTATTATAAACAGTTATAATGACTTTACTCATAAAAACGTGCGAGCAATGCATTTCAGTGCAATAAAGAACATGGAAATGTGTGTAAAACACATCGTAACTACAAATAAATTTGAAAGTAAATGATATTATAGGTCAGTCGTTAAGGTTCTCAATATTCAATGAGAAATAATAATGGGATATTCATGTTGAAATCCATACACCCCTTATGGAAGATCCCAGCAAACACAAAACGTTTTTGACATCATTCGCAAAAGGTTCGACAAGGTTACCGGAAAAATGTCGGGTGATAAAACGTTTACATAACATTAAAAAACATTTTTTTTGATAACTGAATGCAAATATTCCAATATAATGTTATTTATGTGTTAACAAAATATTAGGTAAAAAAAGACAAAATGTTTTAAAACGTTTTCATGACCTTTATATAACCCGACATGTAATGTTTTTAAAATGTTCTTACCAAAATCAAAACCCAAAATGTATAACCTGTTTAAAATGTTTTAAAAACGTTTTGTGTTTGCTAGGATATAACCTTAATCTTCCACACAGGGAGTGTGCATTTCAAATTGGGTTACCTGAATGGATGACTCCATTTGAAACCTACACCCCATTTGTGGAAGATTAAGGTCATGTCTTTCTTAGAGGGAATATGGAATTCAACTGGAATAGCATCCGGGGAATAGCACAATGTTATCTAACCTTCTCCAACATAGCAGAATTGTTAAAAACGTGTCAATTTTCTGAAACATTGTTATCAAATTCTCAATTTCAAGCATGGTTATACTTTAAATCTACATTAAATTACATTTGCATGAGCACAAAACACGTCAATGTTATTGATATAGCTCTTTCCACTTTAGACAGAATTTTACAATAAACTTATGGACTGGCGCTTCAATGGCAAAGCTAACATCGGCGCAGTTTGTGTTCTCATACGGAATGTGCAGCATCTTTTGGATCTGATCATACTACACTTTATTGGTGCAATATTAAATCATCCGAGGAGTAAATTTACGGCCTGCTGCTTTCGAGATAGCCACTTTTTATAAAAGCTTATTTCACTATCTGACCACTGGTATCATGTTCAATCAATCAAACATGCATTCTACCATACACCCCATAAGCTGTTAACGTGGTTAAAGGCGTTTTATTGTATTATAAGCTTAGTGCTAAAAACATTCAGTCTGTTGTTTTTGTTGTATGTTGGTGTGTGTGTGTTACTTCCTTAAATTAAGTGTTAGCTGGATAGATTATCACAAAAAGTATTTCAAATGGCAACATAACATTAGCTGAACCAACTTCACAACTTGTTTCTCATTTGCAGCAAAACCTCATAAAACATAAATTCCGTAACAGTCTGGTTCTGTTTCATTTTATTTGCAGAGATAATATTGATGCAATGTAGTCGGTAAATAATACCAGAAATAGAAATTGATTCTGTACATTTCCTTGTGGTAATTGCTAGGAGTCAAATTTACTCGATACTGTTATCAGAGGTAGCACTAGGACTGCCAGTGCGTAAGTACTACAATCGACGGAACCGGTTATGTTTTATATAAGAGTTATGTTTAAATAAATTCAGGTACAATAAATATTCAATTAAATTTAATTTTGTTGGAGTAAAACTTTGAAAAAAAATCAGAAATTATGAGAGCAAATCAGTAAATAATATTAGCAGTCGTGTTTTGACTTAAATACATGTTGCCCCACAAGAGGTGAGGCAACATGTATTTTGACATGTATTTTGACTTAAATACATGTTGCCCCACAAAATCCTTACCACAATCAACATGTAGCACCCATGTGGTTATGGTTCAATCTGATATGTTTGGTCACAGAACTTTTGTGTATGTTTGATGTCAATTTGTGATTTAATTGATGTTTAATGATTTATGTATACTTGTTCTAATTTTTTCCAATCATGTGTTTGTGGTTTGCTTTTTTCAATAAAAACACAATGACAAAAAACATTTTTGACTTATTCATTTGATTTAATCATGTCAAAATGGAATTCTTGAACATATTGTTTTTTAACATGTGAATTACATACACTGTATACAAAAATTGGCCTTGAAAATTGCAAGTCAATTCTACCTGTCTGATTGCTGCAATTTAATTACTAGAATAATAATTATTATTATTACTAATTGCAATAGTATCAAATAATTACAAAGTCCATGTCATATGTCATTCTCGGAAGAATGTAACGATGCAATTATTCAACGTACGTCTCACTCTTAGTTTTAAAAATAGTATCTGTAGCCCTTGAACCAATCTTCAAAAAGATTTCTTCGACAACACACGCGTGGATTTCTTAAGTGATTCTCAGTTCGTTTTGATGCCTAAGATCCGCGAAGTGAGGAGGTATAGTCGTACTGTAATTGTGTTGTGATATATATAAGCCTGTGAACGATGTTTATTGATATTCTGAAATTAATTATTTGGCAGTATTATGGCTGTTATGTCAATTGTTGTCCAATGCATAACAATGCATAAGGTGAAGAGAATGAAATAAAAACCAATACACTAACCGTTGAAAGAAATGAAATTAGTTTTCAGAGTAGAGCCGGGTAGCGGAAAATCAACCTTGGTATCAAATTTGTCACAAGTTTTCAACCATCATAATTCCCAAGATAATCTATTGCCTGTTGTTACCCTGGTAGTGTTGGTCTCGTTCGTATTTTGGGCTATCGTTGTAGATTTCAAATGCAAGCACCCATTTAGGTAACCCTATTTGAAATTCACACTCCCTGTGTGGGAGAATAACGTCATATCTTCCATAGGGGGTGTATGGATTTCAAGTGGAATAGCTCACAGTCATTAACCTTCATAATAGTCCCTGTTCATGTGGATTAATTTTTGAGTAGGATTATCAATGATATCACGGTCAAGTTATTTGTAAACGCTGATCATCGGGCATCTGAACAACTTTGTTGCGCGTTGTACAATAAATATTCAAAACGTTCACAGACTTTTGAGGAACTTTCAGAAATTTTAGAAGGAAATCAATAAATATCAGTCGTATTTTGACTTGAAAACATGCTGCCCAACAAAATCCTTATCTTACCGGGAAATCAAAACTTCACCACAGAATTTGCAGGATTTACCCAATTTTGAGGAAGACTAAAATAAACTTAAATTTGTACAAAGTAGCCTACTGAATTTGAAAGTCTGATATATATTATGTAAAACATTTCACCATTATTTCTCCATACAATATTCCCCACTCTACTTTGCAATTACAAATTCAAATATGCAGTTAAGATGCAAATAATTACGGATAAAAGTACAAAACCAGCGAGGCCTTGCAGTTTATCTGTAAAATCGAATAAAGAAAATTGCTGACTTTTAAATGTCAAACCCATATAAGAATAACACATCAATTCTTAACTGATGTAGGTGGCCATATTAAACCAGATCATAGTACGACACCGGTGCCTCTTTTCGTGTGGATGTCGAGCGGAGTCGAAACTTTCAAAACGAACAATAATTATGTTTAAAATTATTCTAATTCATTGTCATAATTGGAATCTGCATAAAAATTGCATTAAAATGAGTCAAAACATGCCTAGTATTTGGTCACTGGATCATAAGGTAACCCTAGAAATGTATGGAAGATTTCTCAAAAACAAGTCCTGTGTTTGTGTTTAAGCAGGTTACCGTGTGCAAAGTATTAATGTATTATATTTAGGTTAATACAATAATCCCCTGTCTTGTTTAGATTATGGCTCTACGGTTGATATGCCAATACCCTTGATAACGAACTCATTTATAAGCATACCATTAGCTGTTATATTGGTTACATTAAGGCTACATTAAATGCAAACTATATCTTTGAGTACGACGCAGTTTAATGGTAACGAAAAAAAGGGGTTGGGTGGAGTAATGGCAAAAAGGGTGTTGAAGCGCGAAATGTAAATGAATAAGTCAGTAGTATGCTATATTTTATATGTGATTTTAAATTACAACATTGTTTAGAATTGCAACATTGTTGTTAATAATAATACATGCATCTAGTAATAGAAGATTTATTGGCAAAAAAAGGATAAAATGTCATTTGAAAATCTTCCTCTTTCATCTGTTGCTTCTTGAGAATTTTAAAATGCAATTGCGCGTTTGAAAGACTATGCATGTAGTACAGTTTCAGGTGTAGAAACATCTATTTTGCCATTTAATATTTCCATTTTATGCCGATACAAAAGCTAGCCACACGATCCTGTTAAACTAGATGAAATTGGACTCGGATGAATTTCATACAGCAATACGTAAGCGTGCCTTTTCGATATTATGTATAATGCGTATGATGCGCTCTTATGGACCGCGATCCAATCAGATGTAGATTTGGCTTGAGCGACACCAGTACGTTGTAGACATGGCGCATTATGGAAATGACCAATATCTACAATTATTCCACATTAATTTTAATCTGAATAACTAAAAAAGGCCCGTAAGAAAAGGGTATAAGGATCATATAAATGTACTTCACATGTTTAATTCTTTATCTTTGCATTACCTTCCTTTCTAAATAAGATCTACTTGCTACAACCGTGATCTTTACAATACACTAATTGACTGTGTAAAAAGGAAAATATATTACTTGACTTTGAGTATTTCATTTTTCATAGAGACAACGATGAGTCTTATAGTTATTTCCCATTATCCGGCGGATGTCTCTACCTCAACATACGGAAAGACTATTGAGTATGTCCACCGGGCTAGCGGCAATTTGTAACAGTATAACCCAGGTTTGGCTACTCTACTCTCAGGCAATGCGATCTCCAAGTGTACTACAAAGACAACTTTAAGTGATATGCGATCCTCTGTCTTTGTATTTGTTTGTGTTAATTCTTGAATTACACGCTGTTTGTAAACACCATTTAGCGCAGATGAAACCTTTGATTAAGATTTTCTTTTAAATGCTAGGGTTTTCTTAAGTGCTTTATTCTGTATATCAGGAGTTGTTGTTGCTTTTAAGACTGTTTGCTTCAAGATTGAGTTTTAAACATGCAACAATAGGATAAATTACAACATTTGGTAGTCATGTAGCGTCAAATGAAAGATTTAACACACAACGATGGGTGAAGGTCGATCATCATAATCTATTTTAACAAACATTACAGCATTTTACAGTGCTATTATATACAGTTTTCAACCACACACCGTATACAAACCCCTAATGAATACAATGATAATGGTTTTGCCCATAAAAAGGTGCGAGCAATGCAGTTCATTGCAATAAAGAACATGGAAATGTGTGTAAAAAACACATCCTGACTATAAATAAATTTGAAAGTAAATGATATTATAGGTCAGTCTTTCAGCTCAAGGTTCTCAATATTGAATAGGAAATAATAATGGACTCTTCCAGTCTGAATTCACACCCCCTTATGGAAGGCATGACGTTAATCTTCCACATAGGGAGTGTGAATTTCAAATGGGGTTACCTGAATTGATGACTCCATTTGATATCTGCACTACTTTTGTGGAAAATTAAAGTCATGTCTTCCATAAGGGGAGTATGGAATTCAATTGGAATAGCATCCGGGGAACAGCACCAATGTTATCTAACCTTCTCCAACATAGCAGAATTGTTAAAAACGTGTCAATTTTCTTAAACATTGTGATCAAATTCTCAATTTCAAGCATTGTTATACTTAAAATCTACATTAAATTATATTTAATTTAAATGAGTACAAAACACGTCAATGTTTTTGATATATCTCTTTCCACCTTGGACAGAATTTTATAATAAATTTATGGACAGACGCTTCAATGGCAAAGCTAAACATCGGCGCAGTTTGTGTTCTCATACGGAATGTGCAGCATCTTTTGGATCTGATCATACTACAATTTATTGGTGCAATATTAAATCATCCGAGGAGTAAATTTACGGCCTGCTGCTTTCGAGATAGCCACTTTTTATAAAAGCTTATTTCACTATCTGACCATTGGTATCATGTTCAATCCATCAAACATGCATTCTACCATACACCCCATAAGCTGTTAACGTGGGTAAAGGCGTTTTATTGTATTATAAGCTTAGTGCTAAAAACATTCAGTCTGTTGTTTTTGTTGCATGTGGGTGTGTGTGTTACTTCCTTAAATTAAGTGTTAGCTGAATAGAGTATCGCAAAAAATATTTTAAATTGAAACATAACATTAGCTGAACCAACTTCACAGCTTCATTTTTTTTCATTTGCAGCAAAACAGCATAAAACATAAATTCCGTAACAGTCTGGTTCTGTTTCATTTTATTTGCAGAGATAATATTGATGCAATGCAGTCGGTAAATAATACCAGAAATAGAAATTGATTCTGTAAACTTCCTTGTGGTAATTGCTGGAGGAGTCAAATTTACTCGATACCATTACCAGAGGTAGCACTACTCCCCTATCCAGAAAAATACAGTATTAATTTTTTGGGATTAAACAATGTTATCAAGTTCTGCCAAATGTAGCTCAATCCTAATTATCCATTTAGTACTAACTGGAAATAAAAGAAATATCGAAGACATGGAACAAGTAAGTATAAGCATTCAAAATCTTGAGTATATGCCAAAATGTTGCTGTCATTGTCACTTTTTTGTGTTATAATGAAATGATTGAAATAATTAAGAATGAAACAAGTCTTTTCCAAAAACATAACCTGAAAATAGTCAAGAAATTAGTCTTTTTGGCCCTTATTTCCAAAAAATTTGCTAAATATTAAAGTTTGACTTTTATTACAAGTTAGGACTAACTAAAGGATTAGGATTTAGCTATGCTTCATTTGGCAAAAACAGGATAATATTTTTAATCCAAACTTGAAAATTAGTGCTGTATTTTTCTGTAATAGGGAGTAGGACTGTCATTTCGTAAGTACCAAAATCGACGGAACCGGTTATGTTTTTATATCGGAGTTATGTTTTTATATAAGAGTTGTTGAACGCGATGATTTAATGAAGGTGTTACCAAAATGCATACCCTGCCCTGCCAACCAATCACAGAAGGTTTTTTTTATCAGGGGTGTAAACGCGATGCATTAAAAAGTTAAAGAATGAAGAATTACTAAAATTCGACACGTTGTCAAACAGTTTGATGAATTATAGTAACACAGTGATATGGATATGGTGTTGCATATTCGGTGGAAGTTAGAAGGTGATAAAAATCATTACTTTAATGTTTGATTTCGTCAGTTAATGTTTGCTTTAAGACGTCAGTAAGGTGATAGAAATCATTATTGGAATAATGGTATTTGATTTCAGTTTTTTTTTGAATAACTTAAATATTAAAGATATTCAAGCGTGTTGCTAAAATGATATATAATTCATTTAAAGATATTTGATGACTTTTATCGTGGAAAATCGGCATCAATTGTGTCACGCTGCATACTAGTATATCACATACCAAGTAATGATACATTGGGATATCAAATCAACCAATAGTTTTATCATTTGCTACTGAAAGTTATCCAATAAGTGAGTCCTCATTAGAATTATGCCAAGATGATTCATGTTACATTCAATAACATACATATACCAAAGTCTGCAGTTAAATGAAGTGGCTAAATATATCCAAAAGAGCAAAATTAGCAAATTGATTTTTGCTTAAAACTATAAAATTTCATTGCATTGACGAAAAATGAAACAAAAAATCGTAGAATATAGAAGAAAATGGAAAAGAATTAATAAATATGGAAGACTTACCCTACAACATAGACGATGATTCCAATTTGAATAACACGATTGATTAATCCAACTTTTTTACTTTTTATTTGCACCATCTTAGGCGTATCATAATCAAAGAAAGTATCCGAGGCTATGCCTATTAATGAACCTATTCGCGATCCCATGGTTGTTCGTCCTGTTGGCATCCTTTGCAATTATATCCTTCAAAAAAATTAATGCTAGGCTTCCAGCATCGGCATCACACACATAAATACATAGAAAATATACACACAAGATCCTTCCTGGTGAGAAAGTTCATCAGCTACATTGATTACCAAGTTTGGTGTTTCGTTTCGTTATACAATCCGTTTTCAAGATATTTTTCCAGTGTTATTTGCTTTAATAGGATGCGCTTACTTTTCCTCCGTTAGTTGACTACTTCAGCGCACTTGGGACTGGTTTTCCTTTTTTCTTCCAAGCAATGAGCGTGCTCATGATAATGAGTGCTACTTAAGTTAGTGAAGATTAAGTCGTGTTATTTGACACGGAGCTGGGGACACCACCTGTGGCGAGGTAAAGAGAAGCTATTATAAACGGAAACGAGGCCCGTTGGGGAGTGTTGAGTCGTGTCCCCGGAATTGAAAGCAACCGAATACGAATAGGGAGTTAGAGCCTGGTCGCCTGGAATAAATGGATGATATGAATTACTGGTAGACGTGGTGTCATGCATTCACGCCCTCTATCGATTATTCTTTCTGTCTGATCCATGACTAGCATTTTGTTCGTCAAAGTGAATTGCTCTGTATGCTCTAGCACTATGCTTATGTTGTTATTTTATTATATTTTGTGCTTTCATGTATTTGAATAGTGAAATAAAAGTGAAATTTACTGTCGTTTTTTTTTAAATACCATTTAAATGTATTAAGGAGTCGGTTTTGTGGGCCCTGAGCACATCAGACACACCAAATTGCATTCTGAATACGAGAAATGTCCTTCTGATATCAAATAATTTTGATATTTTGAAATTCGCGATATAATACAAATGTTATGATGTAAGTAAGTATATGTAGCTGGGAGGAAATGCCGTCCATCATATGGAAAATGTTGACATTTCACATTGAAGATATACATGTTCACCAAACATTATTTGATATCAGAAGGATATTCCTCGTATTCAGAATGCAATTTGGTGTGTCTGATGTGTTCTCAGGTCCCACAAAAATACTGTGCAAACGTCGCTATCCGAAACCTTAAGGCAAAACAAATGCATAATAGAAGCTAATAGAGGAGAACCTCATTTCACATATTTAAGAAAACAGACTTTTAAGTTATAACACTTCTTTTTTTACTTAAGTATCCAGTGATAAATTTCGAAAGGTTTTGTTTTATAATATATATACCGTAAAGAAAATAATGTATGTACTTGGTATAAATCAAGAGGCTGCCAGCCAAAAGGGTGTCTAGGTTTTAAGCGTCGCAAGAAGTGATCCATCTCATTGGCAATCGCTCGTCGCTGGTGAGTGAGCTGTGAAGACCCCATATCATGTAATGAATCATCTGCTTGGCATAATACTGCCTGCTGTAGAAGCGCCCTCCTCAATCGTAATTTTTGTTAGTCAAATGAATGGCGGGCGCCAACAGCTACAACAAGCAGAGGATAAGAATTGGTGCGCTTAAAACCATTCTCCGTTTGGTGATAAAAAAATGAGAAAATTCGATCAAAAGCGTGAATGTTGCCATAAAAATGGAACAGAATGCGCGGGGTACAAAATTAACAACATGCCAGAAAAGACCTTTAAATATATTATTTGTCCATTTGAAACATCTTTCCTACGAAATTGAACACTTTTGGCTATATCAATGGTTGAGAACCAGAAAGCCTTAACTCACAATGGTTTTCATTGTGAGTTAATGCTTTCTGGTTCTCAACCTTCAATATGGTCTCTCTACTGGATCAATCGACGTAAAAACTAACTAAACAACCTACCTTAACACCTTAAAATAACCAAACAAATTGACCCAAATTATAGAATATATAAACAACCAACTAAATCCAACTGACAAACCAATCGGGACCTAAAAACTATTCAAACCACATATACACGTTAAATAACCCTACAAAGTATATAAACAACCAACCAAATCCAATTGACCAACCATTGGACCTAAAAAGTAACCCAGGAACAGTAACCAAACAATCTACCGAACACCTTAAAAGAATCCAAATACCCCAGGAAGGAATACATAATGTTAACAGCAAACCAAACTTCCAACTGATCAACCAATAACCTTAAAAACTAACCAAACAACATACCAAACACTAAAAAATAATCCAACAAAGTATAAATTATATAAACAAGAAACAACCAACTAAATCCAACTGACCAACCAATCGACCTAAAAACTAGGCAAACAACCTACCGATTACCTTAAAATATCACACCAAAAGAATTCATTTATACATTATCATTAAGGGCTGGGATGTCGACGTTTTCACGTATTTTTTGTGGGTCATGAGAGCACATCAGACATATAGATTTTTGGATATTCGTAATATAATACACATTTTATGGGGCAAATGATTAAAAATTTATATTTTTGAAATTTAACAGTCTTCGAAGTAAATTGTGTAAATCTGATAAAATGTACTTAAAGTGTATGCAGTTGGAATGAAAAGCCGCCGATCAACTGAAAATCTTGACCTTTCGTATTGAAGATATAGATTTTTCCCTTTTTGGGAAAGAAATGTATATCTTCAATATGAAATGTCAAAATGTTCAATTTACGCTATGCCATTGTCGAATTTTGAGACATCAAAAATGTGTTATTAATAATAAAGAACGCATTCAGTTGAACTCGAAATTATATAGATGTTTATCACACGTATTCAATAAATAGTCATAAAACGATTTATATTAGTCACAATACAAGTACACATATGTTATCGAAGGTAACATAAATTATCTCGGTATAATTTGTGACATGTGGTTTTGTTACATTTATTAGGCCTTAAATAGCCCTCTCATTGGCACCCTTGATTGAAAAACATTGTTCCTTAGCCTAATTTGCATGTCAATGTACTTCTGCTTTGTGTTCGTTCAACCCTGGGCAGTCACCATCTCACCTCAGAGGAGTCAAGAAGTGAAAAAGTTTACCATATAAAGTATCTGGCCAGGGGTTGTTGCCGCATGTATAAAATAAAGAACACAAAACAGATGTTAACGTAGAATGCTGTGTGCTGTTTTCATCCGTTACATGTTGGCGTAGTTGGCAGGATACATGCAGTGAGTGCACATTAACCCCTGGCTAGTAAGAATACTGCTTGTGGATCCTAGGTGAGAATAAAGTATACCATTTGTGAACATCTTTTGAGAGTTGAAGATCATTGTTATTATTAAATAAAGAAATCATGGCCGAAGTTACAGATCTACAAAAACAACTTGAATAACTGAAACTTAGACTCAGTGAGGAAGAGAAGAAAAGTGAAGAAGCGAAACAAGAGACGGATGAGGCGAAGAAGGAGATGAAGAAGGTAATGGAGGAGGCAAAGAAAACATCCGCACCACCAGAATACGTGTCCCGTGGTCGGCGTCTGGATATTTTCAAGGATAAACCAGCAAAGGCTGGTGATATCACTATCCAGGATTGGTTTGTTCATGTCAGAGGTCATCTGGCTCTGCGGTCCCGAACACCAAAGGAGTCAGCTGCCTTCATAAAGGATTATCTCCTGCGACAGGAGATGGGGAATAACTTCATCACGAAGTCTGCAGAGAACCGCAAATGGGCTCATATCCTTGCACTATACGATGAAGATGATGCATCGGTTAACCAGATGAAAGCTCAAGTAAGAATAGCTGGAGACAAACCAGTCCGAATACCGGCTAGTACCAACAATAAAACCACAGAAAGCTTTTGATGCCATTATCCAGGAGCATCAAACCCACACGCTTCAGAATGGACTCATGTTAACCCCAGTCTTTACCAATGTAACACCAGATGGGATAGTGTCTGCACAGCTGGTTAACTTCAGCAATGGTGACATTTTTGTGCAACCCAGGACACCAATAGGAAGTCTGTATTCAGCAGAAGCAGAACCACAGGTCTTCCTCCATCAAGTCAGCCAAAACGAAGTAGTAGTGGACTCCCAGCCTCCATCAAATACGTCATCTTCAAAGAGCCTAATAGCAAACCTCATTGAGAGGATGACAGTAGCAGAAGTAGTGACTTCGAGTCCAGAGAACCTGAAGGATCTGGAAGATCTTCTGGAAAAGCATTATGATTAGGACGGACGACTTTGATATTGGTTATTGTACTAAGATTCAGCACAAGATCACCCTTACTGATGACTATCCTGTGATAGTTCCCCACCGACGAATTCCACCACATCAATAGGATGAATTGCGAAATTACCTTCAGAAGTCCATTCAAAAGGGCATCTCCCAGCCTTCATCAATTCCTTATGCTTCTGCAGTTGTGCTGGTGCACAAACGTGATTGAAAGCTTCGACTCTGTGTTGATTACAGAGCTATCAACAAGTAAAGTGTCCATGACGCTTATCCTTTGCCCCAAATTGAAGAAGCATTGGATGCACTTAACGGCACACAATACTTCTGCAGCCTTGACTTAGCACATGGGTTCCACCAAATACATGTAGCACCTGAAGACAGAGAGAAGGCCGCATTCAGAGCAGGGACTGGAGGGTTGTATGAATTCATCAGAATGCCATTGGGCTTATGCAATGCTCCTGCGACCTTCATGAGAGTGATGGATCTTGCATTTGGAGATCAGAACTTCCAGAGAGTCCTCATCTATCTGGATGACATACTCGTTTTGGGTCAACTTTCAAAGAGACTCTGGAAAGACTGAATATGGTATTGACAAGGCTAGGAGAATTCAACCTGAAGGTGAAGCCAGAAAAATGTAACCTCTTTCAGAAACAGTTGCGGTTCTTGGGACATCTAGTGTCAGGAGGCGGCATCTTACCAGATCCGGAGAAGATTCGTGCAGTTGAAGAATGGAAGATTCCAACTACTGAGACAGAACTTCGTGGATTTTTAGGTCTGTGTGGATATTACCGACGATTTGTCCCAGGATATGCAAAAGTAGCTGCACCGTTACACTACTTGCTTGGTGGACCTTCAAAGAAAAAGAAGAACAAGCACTCCAACATTGAGCCGAAACCTCCAGTATCAGAAGCCTGGAATGAAGATTGCACTAAGGCAGTACATGAAATCAAATGAAGACTCACCATTGCTCCAGTTCTTGGGTACCCGAACTTAAAGCGACCATTTGTTCTTGAAACTGATGCTAGCTTCTACGGGCTTGGTGCAGTTCTCTCTCGGAAGCAAGAAGATGGCAGACAAGTCGTCATAGCATATGGTAGCAGAGGCTTACGACCAAATGAGAAGAACATGGAGAATTATAGCAGAATGAAACTAGAATTATGCGCACTTCGTTGGGCAGTGACACAGAAATTTCGGGACTATCTCATCGGGTCAGAGTTTGTGGTGTTCACCGATAACAACCCACTTTAATAGTTATATTCGAACTACTGCAAAACTTGGAGCAAAAGAGATGAAATGGCAGGCCGAACTTGCTCAGTTTACAATAAAATACAAGCCTGGCAAGAATAATGGTAATGTGGATGCTCTGAGTAGGAAGACAGATCATGGAGCAGAAGTCCAGCGGCTAGAAGAGCACTCCACCATCACAGGAAAACAGGAAGTGAAGTTTGGTGGAATTACTACTGTGATGCCGGAGACACTTTGCTCCAGGATAGAAGAAGTCTTCAGGCTGGAAGAAATTCAGAACTGTCCCGCAAATCCAGGTAATTCCATCTCTACAAATATCAGACCGTGCAAGCCTGCAGAAGTCAGACCCCATAATTAGAAGGATGATGTATTATTGGAAACAGTGGAAACCAACTGCGAGGCAGATGAGAAAAGAAAAGAAGGACGTAAGAAATCTTCTTCGTCAGTGGCATAAGCTTTCATGTGAAGATGAGGTGCTATATCGTAACATCACGTTGGCTGGAAGACCAGTAAACAGCTTCTACTTCCCAAGGTCTTGAAAGATAGAGTCTTAAAAGCCCTGCATGATGAGGTTGGTCACCAAAGCATAGAGAAGACCACAGCTCTCACTTTCCAGCGTTGCTACTGGCCAAACATGGTGCAAGATATTGCCACCTATTGCAACACTTGTCAGAGATGCCTGCTGGCAAAGGCTGGAAAGAAGTTGCACCCAACCATGGGCTCTTTTACATCCAAAAGGCCTCTAGAAGTAGTAGCCATCGACTTCACTGTCCTAGAGCCAGGAACCAATAATGTAGAGAATGTGTTGGTGATGACTGATGTATTTACCAAATTTATACAGGCCATCCCAACAAAAGACCAAAAGGCGACTTTTGTAGCCAAAGCTCTTGTCGATTATGTACGTTATGGTATACCCAAGCGGATACACAGCGACCAAGGCCGTAATTTTGAAAGTCAGCTTATCAAGGAGTTGTGTGGCATCTATGGCATTCAGAAGAGCAGGACCACACCCTACCACCCAGAAGGTAATGCCCAGTGCGAGCAATTTAACAGAACCATGCATGATCGTCTGCGGACCTTACCCCCAGAGCAGAAGAGGAGATGGCCAGAACACCTGCCAGAGTTGGTGTATGCCTATAACTGTACACCACACTCATCAACTGGGTATGCCCCATACTATCTGTTCTTCGGAAGAGATCCTGTTCTTCCGATTGATCATCTCCTAGGTGTTGAAGAATCTGATGAAATCACAGAAGACTGGACATCAGAGCACCATAGACACCTGAAGATCGCCTTTGACACAGCCAGAGATATAACAGAAAAAGAGGCACTGAGACAAAGGGAGCGTATGAATCAGAAGGCTGAGGACACAGGTCTGCCCATTGGCACCAGAGTTTTTCTCAAGAACAGAGTCCTTGGCAGGAATAAGATTCAAGATGCTTGGGATGGTAATCCTCACAATGTCGTTGCCAAACCAAACCCGCATGGCAATGTCTATGTATTGGAACCACTGGATGGTGATGGACCACAGAAGACATTGCATCGTCGTGATATTTTGGATGGACGAGGACTGACTGTAGATATAACCCTCATCCCCAAAAGGATCAGCCTGCAGAAATCAAGATGTCCATGCCAAGGCCAACCGACTCTGAAGAGGTCTCTGATGACGAAACTTGGGAAGTTCAGGTGTGTGCTCTGGACAAAGCAGGGGATCACACCAACACCAACACTACCGCAACAACTAGCCTCCATCCTCCATCATTAGCCACGGAGACAACCAGTTCAACCTCCATCGCAACCACCTCTGCTGCTTCGACAACCAATGCCACAGACTCTTCGACAACCAATTCCACTGATGACCCCAATTCGAAAACCAATGCCACAGACTCTTCGACAACCAATTCCACTGATGACCCCAATTCGAAAACCAATGCCACAGACTCTTCGACAACCAATTCCACTGATGACCCCAATTCGAAAACCAATGCCACAGACTCTTCGACAACCAATTCCACTGATGACCCCAATTCGAAAACCAATGCCACAGACTCTTCGACAACCAATTCCACTGATGACCCCAATTCGAAAACCAATGCCACAGACTCTTCGACAACCAATTCCACTGATGACCCCAATTCGAAAACCAATGCCACAGACTCTTCGACAACCAATTCCACTGATGACCCCAATTCGAAAACCAATGCCACAGACTCTTCGACAACCAATTCCACTGATGACCCCAATTCGAAAACCAATGCCACAGACTCTTCGACAACCAATTCCACTGATGACCCCAATTCGAAAACCAATGCCACAGACTCTTCGACAACCAATTCCACTGATGACCCCAATTCGAAAACCAATGCCACAGACTCTTCGACAACCAATTCCACTGATGACCCCAATTCGAAAACCAATGCCACAGACTCTTCGACAACCAATTCCACTGATGACCCCAATTCGAAAACCAATGCAACAGACTCTTCGACAACCAATTCCACTGATGACCCAAATTCGAAAACCAATGCCAATGCTAATGACACCACTTCGACAACCATTGCCATAGACCCTACGAAAACCAATGCTAATGACACCACTTCGAAAACCAATTCCACTGATGAACCCACTTCGACAACCAATTCCACTGACGACCCCTCTACGAAAACCAATGCTGGCCCCAAACCCCTTCAACTACCAATTTCTGTGATGATTCCCCTACACAGCCCGATTCCAGTGACGATTTCACCCCGACACCTGAGGCGTCTAGTTCAACTTCCCCAGAGCCCCCTATTCCCCCCACCAAGACGTTCAAGAAGAATACAAGGAAGAGAACCAATTGCAGAAGAGGTTCTTGCAAATGTGAGCAGATCCAACTTTATTGCGGATGCAGATGTTGTCTGTCTCATCATCACTCATTGTAATAATTAAAGATATAAAGGTAAACAGGGATGAGATGCTGATTGTCGAGGACGCCAACATTAAGCAGGGGAGTGTGTGGCATGTGGTTAGGTCACATTTATTAGGCCTTACATCACCCCCTCATTGGCACCCTTGGTTAGAAAACTTTGTTCCTTAGCCGAATTTGCATGTCAATGTACTTCTGCTTTGTGTTCGTTCAACCTGGGCAGTCACCATCTCACCTCAGAGGAGTCAAGATGACCAGGGGTTGTTGCCACATGTATGAAATAAAGAACACAAAACAGATGTTAACGTAGAATGCTGTGTGCTGGTTTCATCCGCTACAAATTATAATGAGGACTCACTTATTTGATAATTCTGATTTGAGATCTATCGGTTTTGCCGCGGAAGCCCAAGTAGAAAATAGACTATGATGATCATTGGATTTTGAGCAGGCACATTGCCCGAGAATTTTGTCCCCAACATTCACATTATTTTTGTCAAATTTATCAACTGTGAACTAGCTATGATCATACACGGCATCTATTTGTTATCAATCCAATCTAACCGCAAGGACAGTTTAACTTTCACGCCAACACAAAAAGTCGCAAATTCCAGAGATAAGTATCTACGCTATAGCTCTGAAATCCAGGTATATTCCCGGGACCGTCAGAAATCGATAAATGGCGCGTATTCTGAGGTTTTAAAAATCATCACAAGATCTGGACTACCAATCACAAGCCAGATCCAGTTTCTGGAATACCTTTTCCATTGACGCCTTAACCCTCTATCAAGTGATACCAAAATAATTACAAATATACACCACATAATGCCGCCATTGCTTCATGTGAGCCTACCATAGTTCTGGCTATGTACAAAATTAATTTTTCGGTTAAAATTTTACGAACACACGAAATGACAATTTCAACCACTACTGCGTAAAAAGTTGATATAGTTGAAATAATTTTATAAGAGCAAATTCAAAAACAGAGATTTTAATGTAAAAACCTATGGTGGGCCTCACCAACCCCTCTCTTATGGTCATTTTTGATGGCCAAACCTATACTACCCCCGGGTAAAGTGCTGGTGTAAAACGTTTGTCACTAAAATGAGCGTAAAGGATGGATCTACGATTACCTCAAGTTGTTTGGGCGTGCGTGAAGACGCGTTTTTGCTATGCCGGATGAACCCCTGAATTACTAGTAAACATTTCAAAAAATCAATGAAAGTAGTCCACTTAGGGAGATAGCAAACAGATGGAGTACGTTCACAGAAAAGATCACATGTGGTAAATAATTATAACAATTGTACACAAATTAATTTTTGTCGATTTGAAAAATTTAAAACACTGTGAATAGCGGAATCCTATTTGCTACCCACCCAAATGTCTCTCTTTTTTATATGTGACCGTCCACCACGAATGAGCCGTAAATGTCCTCAATTGTATTCTGAGTTACAGTGTAAAATGGGCATGAAGGTCATATTCATAGGTATTTCAATTTGGTGCTACGTGTATCTCATTAAATGAGGTACACGTAGCACCAAATTGAGGTACCTATGAATACGACCTTCATGCCCATTTTACACTGTAACTCAGAATACAATTGAGGACATTTACGGCTCATTCGTGGTGGACGGTCACATATATCACTTTTACCTTGGTCCAAAATAATCACGTTCTCCAAAAATGATGCTTTCAGAAAAGGTTGCACTTTTTCAAAATCCTATACATAGGTCTTATGTATAAAAATGTTCTCGATATCAACGTGATCAATGTTTTGATTGATTTAATTGTTTGCTTGTTTTCTTTAATTTTATGTGCCCGATAACTCAGTCACCCGTGCAATCATCGTTCAGTATAAAACGATGACTCATCGACATGAATATGGACATGAATGGGGTTTTCTTAGGAAGTTTTAATTCAGAAAGCATTCCAAAATGAGGAGAAAATAAGGGTTGTAGTGTTATGCTTAGTTCTTTCGTTGGCGGCAAAGAGCTACTAAATTATATTTGTAAACGGGTCAAATGTATGCGTTGAGAACTCATTTCTCTTTCTGTAGTGATTTTAACATTTTGACACAACTGCTGATTAAAAACTTAAAAAAAAAACCCATTCATGTCAAAATTCATTACAGAATCCTCATTCATGTCACAATTCATTTCAACGAATCATTGGTTTTGTACTGAATGTGTGACTGAGGGATCAGACACCAAAAGTTATAGAAAAAATTCAATTAATTCAATCATAATCGAGAACGTTTTTGACATTACATGTTAAAACTTTTTCTGAAAGCATCGTTTTTTTTTTTGTGATTTATTTTTGACCAAAGAAATTGATTTCGGGAATGAAAAATCCACAGATTTTTGAATCTGTCAAATTATGCAAAAAAAAAGTTTGTAATTTTAGGGGGGGGGGTATTTCTTTTGAACCCTGTAGCTAGAGTGTGCTGCACGATGGGTATAAAAACATTGTATAT
Organism: Amphiura filiformis; assembly: GCF_039555335.1. Taxonomy (NCBI): domain Eukaryota; kingdom Metazoa; phylum Echinodermata; class Ophiuroidea; order Amphilepidida; family Amphiuridae; genus Amphiura; species Amphiura filiformis. The sequence continues at coordinate 4,170,354 of NC_092638.1, read as the reverse complement.
TTGGAAATCCAATTGTTACAGGTTACAAATTTGACATGTTCTAGCTCTAATCAGACCATGTTCTCCATCACCAATTCCATCATGGAGAACTTTTGTCAAATATGGTACACTTGATTTTTTCTTTCAAATTATACTTTTTCTACTTGCACAGGGGCTCACACGTGCACATGGACAAAACTATCCGAACAACATTTCGAGGACTTAGAACCAGAACCACCTATGTCCATTTGTTTTCTCAATTACGTGTTATTCATTTCGGTAACAAATGGACGGTTAATTCTGCCCTCCATAAGAAAATGTAAGTGACTTTGGGGTATATGCATGCATGGTCACTTGCATTTAGCCTATTATGGAGGGCATAATTAACCGCCCATTTGTTGCCGAAATGAGTAACATGTAATTGAGAAAACAGGTGGTTCTGGCTCGATTTGTAACTCGACAAATGAACTTTTCGTTCCGGAAGTGTTTCGATTGACTTTAAATCTGGATTGCCGTGATTCATTATGTCAAATCAAGCAGTAACAGATTGGATATTTACCAGGTGTTGGGGAGCGTGGGGGGCTGGTACCCTAATTCCCCCAAACAAGTACCTCTGAAAAAAGTCATTGTTTCAGCCAAAACAGGGTAAAATGCCAAAGCTTCAAATTAAAAAGAATAATTAACAAAGGGACCGCTAAAAGTTCATTTTAGGAAAATGAAGTCCACTTTTGCATGCAAGCAATTTTTTTTTATGGAAAAAGGTCCATTCAGGAAATTTAATCCCTCAACAGGCCTGTTAATTTGTCACGTACAGCTTCCAAGTCAAACAGAAACACCAAGATTTAATTGTTTGAAAGAATATTTTATTTTCAAAATTTCTCTTATCAAGATTATATATTTCTCAAATTTACAAGAATGAATCATAAATATTTCAGTAATTTAAACAATTATTTCTAGAAATCATCTATACCCAGCAATCATAAAACGTCTTCAGGAACATTTCCAAAAGAGAAAAGGTTGTCAAAAAAACGTTAAATGCTAGCTATAAAATGTTTAAATAACATTTAAAAGCAATTCTAAAATTTGCTGAAAAACATAATGTTAATTCAATGGTGACAAACACATTGACAATAACATTTTCAAATTTTAAAAACGTTTTTGTAGTTTGAAGACGTTTTCATGATCTTTATTATGGGCCGACTTTTAAATGTTATTAAAACGTATTGACCCCCCAAAACAAAGTAAAATACAAAACAAACATTTTAATCACATGTTTTTTGCTAGGTGTGACACCGAATAATACAATAGGAACAGCCACAGTCTACAAAATTACATTATTGATGTCCATAATGATGCTATTTGATCAAAAAGCCAATTATGATTGATGGCTGTTCCTACGGGAACAGATCATTATTCCGAAGGACTGTTATTCCGAAGGGTCATTATTCCAAAGGTAAATTACTCCAAAGGGTCATTACTCCAAATTTACAACAAGGTTTGTTATTACTCAGAAGGCTCATTACTCCTAAGGTTATTATTCCAAAATTCAGAATAACAACCCTTCAGAGTAAATTCCTAGTGATATACAAGCTGTATCAAAATGATTGGTACCCATCAGTACTGATAGTTATTGAAAAGCCTGTTTCTTCCCAATCCAATGTAGGATCTTCTTGAAATGACCATTATTTACATTTATATAACTGTTTATCACATTAATCAACAAATTCTGTGAATCTTACGTTGCATTGTGATGTGGCAGTGATGTTCATATTGTTGAAATTTGATGGGTACCAATCATTTTGATACAGCCTGATTACAGCTATAATCAAGCTACTTAATTGTTTTTTCAAAACACATTTCTATCTTTTTACAGATCAAAATCCAGATCCCTGTCTCTCTGTATAAAAATGTATACTATACAAGGAATGTAAACTGAGAAGTATAAAGGAAATTTCACAATATGGCTTCATTGACATTTTGAAACATATAAACTGCATTTTCTAAGCTGTATCGCAACAGCAACCCAAAACTATCCATACTACACAATAATAGGCATGCTCATACTAATTCATCTAATAAATCGTAGCACACTATCTATCAAATATTCTACAAATCTTATATCAAATTATAAAGTAACATTATATTTTAGTACTGCATTAAGTCATTGCACAATTTATACTTACAAAAAATTTTTATCTAAAATTACAAGGCACAGGGTTTTGGCCAATATTTATTTGTTCATTGGGCTATTCCACTTGAAATCCACACTACCTGTATGGGAAACATGACTTTAATCTCTCACACAAGGGCAGTGGCGTAGCGAGGGAGGGGGTGCCCTGGATGCCACTTCAGGGGGAGGGGTGTGGGGAGCCTAATTGGCCAATTCAGCATCGATTTTACGCCCCTTCAAGCGACAAAAGTCAAATTTTTTGCACGCTTCGCACACGTTTGAGCACAAATAGTCATTTTAAAAATCAAAGCAATTCTCGCTATTCACAATAAGAGCGCCGCCAGCGGTTGCGATGTAATCGTGATGTATCATGGGAAAAGGTTAGACATCAAGTCCATGCATATCTGAATATTACCATGCTATTACATAGGAACACGTGACAATATTTTTAGTTTGTCAATATAATGGTATTACACGCAAATCGATAGAGAAAAAATTAATTGTGCACATTTCAAATCACATTATTAAGTATTATTGAGTATCGATTCGCGTAACACCTTTATTTTGACAAACTAAAAAATATTGTCACGTGTTCCTATGTAATAGCATGGTAATATTCGTATTATGGACTTGATGTCGACCTTTTCCCATGATACATCATGTGTCAGAATTGGGATGGGGGCGCCCAAACCCCAAGCTATGCCACTGCACAAGGGGTATAGATTCAAATGAAGTCACCCATTGAGGTAGCCCAATGTTTGAAATTCACACTCCCTGTGTGGAAGATTAAGGTCATGTCTTCCATAGGGGGAGTATGGATACCAACTGGAATAGCCCATTTAATTGTGACCAGTCATATCAAAAGTGTGCATTTTATGGCAAACGACTTTTCAAGATAAGGATGGAATTATGCATGAAAAAATAAAGCACATTTCAAAGAAACCATGACTTATTTTCACTTATAAAATCTGATTTCCTGGATCAATTTTGACAACATATGTCTAAAAATAAAGCTGATTAAATTCTACTTAACATGAAAGTTGAATCTCAAATTGATTGTTTTCCTCTAAAGTTTACCCATTTGAAAAGACTGGACACATTTTACAACTTAGTACCTATACCATAATTTTGATCCCATCACATAAAAGCATATACTGTATTCGTTCCAATAAGCGCCCAGAGCGCTTAACAAAGTCATTTTGGGTGGGTGCTTATTTTTTACATGGTTTACCTAATTTTTTCCTAAGGCTGAGTTTGATAGAAGTATACTATTCAGGTATACGGTGCACAGTTTGCAGGTGCACATGTACAGCTTAAATCGAGCAAGGTAATTTCATAGTACCGGGTCACATAAGAGGGCACTATTTGAAAAGGTGTATACCTGCGTACCTTTCTAGTAGCTTTTCTGATGCAGAAAATGTATTGCAAGTTTACACAGGACTTCTAATCTCCCAGCTATTTCACAGTATCAACGTCTCACTTCAACATGAATAAAGAATATAAATTTGTACAAAGGTCTGCGGTTGCAGGTGAAATCAAACACATCCAGCTAATAATAAATACCTGTTGTTTGGATTGTAATTGTCTGGAGACACATTTCACCTGTCCTCTATGGAACCCTCAGTGCTTTAGTAACAAACAAAAAGGTTTTATAAAGGCCTAAATCATGGTTCTGACAAACACTTTGTAAGAATCCAAAATGATTAAAGGGTTCTTTCAGAGTTCTTGTCTTGTGAGCTCTATATTGAGGACAAAAAATGTTCTTAGCCTTCATTTCTGAGTACATGTATAAGTTAATATGTTGACTAATGTTGAATACATGATTTTAAGATATCATACATATTGTAGTAATAAACAAGACATGATTCTTTTAGATTTCAGTTTGTCCAGTAAATATACAAGAAAAATCATCCTGAAGTAGTGTAACATTGTATGATTTTGTTCATTGCATGATTTCATTGTAATAACATCTGTAAAATACCAAACTACAATAAGCAATTCATGATTTGTATTGTAACTTTTGAGCATATAAAACAGGCACTTAATTAACATTATTTTTTCTATACACATGTTACAAAGCATATTAACAAATGAAAATATTAAAAAAGAAGCAACAATGAAGGAAATAAACTTTGGCACACTCTGACTACCCATGTTGCACTAGACAACAAATCGGTAGGCCTACACAATGAAAATGGGAGAAATGCATTATGGGAAGTGTAAGATATCTTCTCTGGGATGACAATATCAAAACAAGAAATATCAATATTCATTATTTTCAGATCATGTTCCCAGATCTGATCTTTATGTGACCTGATCCAGTCCACTCAGGCTAAAGTTATATTTTTTCAAAATTGAGTTATTATCAGGTTATAAGAAGTAACAAATGTCCTTTCTGTCTGTCCAAACCCCATGTTTATAACCGATTTGGTTGCAAAATTACCACATTTTACAAGTTCATAATCTACCTGTGACATACTCTAACTCTAACTCTAACCTATTTCTGGCTATATCTCAGTTTCGTACAGGGTGTATCAAAATGATTGGTACCGAAGACTTTACATTTTTTGCTGAATTTTTTTACTATTTTTTTTGCCAGTTTGGGGTTAATTGTTTAAATATTTGTAATTATAGTAGTTTTATCTTCTCTAGAAATTTTAGATCATAAAGATAGCACATTCTATTCAGAAATTACATGATTCTAAAGGAAAGTAGGTGTTTTTACTCTTTTCATCGTAACGCTGCATGGATCAGTTAGCGCACCATTGTCAAAGCTCTATTTTACTGCAAATACCCTCTGAGGATGATATGTTGAAAATCATGGAAATGTTTAATATTTTCCTTGCCTATTTCTTCATTCATAATATATATAAATGTTATAATCAATATTTATTGCTTGAGAATAATATTATTTATTGGCAGAATGGCTATAGACTGTACACAGTGTAGGTTAGTTTAGACCTGGTAAAAGTTATTGGAATGGCTCCACAGTATTCCACACTTCAGTGTGCATTCATAGTTAAGAAACACTGGTCGACACGAAGCTATGGAGAAGTGCAGAGAAGATTTAGGAGACAGTTTCTAAGAGCAAGGTGTATCCCATGCAAACGTGCTATAACTTGCAATGCTTCAAAATTTGATATGGGCAGTTACAGGATGGACCCATCCCAGGTGTTAAGTTCTTTTAAGATAGAGCTTCACCTCACACTGCCAGAGTCGTAAGGCAGGGACTTCAGGAACTATCTTTCTAAAAGCATGTGTAAAGCAATTTTATGTTATGTATACTGAGGTGAGATATTGAAAGCTATTGAAGAGTATGTATGCAATAAATGGTTCAAGCAGAGAACATATTCATCTTGTGTTGTGTAAGTCAAACCATGATTACGTCGATCTTCGTTTAAATGACAATAGCTCCCAGATGCATCAGCCTATCAACTTCAGATTAATAGATCAATAAGTTAACATATGCCCCTTTCTATTTATAGTACAAAAACTATATTAATTAGCAATTTCATATTTTTGATATATTTTTGAAAATGTCACATAGCCCGGTACCAATCATTTTGATACACCCTGTATTTGCTGACATTAGCCTGAGTGGACTTAATTGGGTCACATATAAAATACAAAATATTGATTTGACATTGCATTATTGCTGGTCTCTTTAACCTCATCTATATGAGACAAACGTTCAAAAAATTCCATTTTTTAACATATATCTCAATTGCTAATGAATGTATTTTAGTAAAAGGAATTGTTACTCCAAATAAAACTTTAGTAGGCAACTTTGTGACCACTAGATAGCTGCTCTCTACTGCATTTCTCTAACTTGGTACAGGTTATATAAACTTCTATAAGGGACAGGCATGTATGAATCAATGCCATACCACAAGTTTCCTCAACTTTTTTTATGCACATTAACAATGGTCACCAATTACCCATGCAAATAATAGGTTGGAAACTGCATGCATCTGAATCTGTATAACATTCAAACATGTATATACTTTAGTGTACCTCAATTTTGATAGTGACGGCAGTGCTTTTTTTGATGCACGCTGCAAGCATGATAACACACCAGTCCACATGCATGATTCTAAACTGCATTCTGCAATATATGCATCTATACATTTTTTGAGGTGAACCAAAGTTTAGTGGAGACAGACACACAGGGTGAAGTATGCGCAATCAGATGTATGTCAGTGGCTTCGGAAAATGTTCATGATGGGGGAGGGGCTGACAAAAACATTTTGGCCCAAAATAGGTCAACAAAATTTCTGGTATCTGATCACAGCTTTTTTACTTCACCTGGAATTATTAGCAAGGCTGAAGGGTATTCGAGCCGCTGCATCCATTTTATTGGGGAAGGGGGAGCAAACTCCCACTAGACCCCAGTTCTGAAGCCTTTGTAAGTTTTGTTGCATGTTGGGGACAAATGCTGATCAATATTTGGAGTAGTTATGCACAGAATATCCCTGCATGCCCCCTTTTCATAATCAAGATCTCATGACTGTACGGAAATAGAGAAACCCAATATTTTACAGAGCAAAACTTATTGCTTATATTATTGGTGTAGATTATTCTTGCCTCAGTTCCAGTTGCAATTAAGGGAGTGGTCATTATTTACACCAAGGGGGAACAGGGATTTTGGGGTGGATTGCAAAATCCAAAATTTTTGGCAGAAAAGAGGGGGGAAATGTGAAATCTTAAAATGAACAAATTCATAAAATAAGGGGGAACACAGAATTTTTATATTTTGAATTTTTCGTCAAAAATAAAAACAACAAACATTGAAATCACCCATTTTCCCCCGATGTAAATTGTGACCAGCCCCTAAATCAGGCATCTGATTGGTGATGACTTTCTTGTTGATGTTCTTGTACTGTGCTTGGTACTTGTTTACTTGCCCCTCTGTCTGAATGTCCACCAAACTCCTATAAAACACACAGAAGAAACAGACAAAGATTAGGAAACAAAGTTTATTCATCAGGTATGGTGATGGACACGTTTGTTCTTACAAGACCAGTATTCGCCCATCCCACGGTCATCTCAAGACGAGGTTCTACACGCAAAGTGCATGCTGTGTGTGCATACGCCTGTCAAACGCATGTTTTAATTACTGCATTATGCTTTGCAAATGCCTTCTGATGTGTTGCTAGCACAAAAGCATGCGTTTGCAGGGAGAACCTTATTTTGGTAGCATGATGGCATATCTGTGCAAAGGGCGAAAATGATCGTTAGATGATACACTCATGGTTCTCTTGTCTTGAGCAGGCAGGTTTCTTTGTTGCTGTGATTATCTGCCAAAAGCAATGACTTAAAATGGAGAACTCTGCTATGTTTCCGTTTCATGCTGGCAACAACCTCCATACTGTTTTGCCACAAACAAAATGGATGGGTATTTATTTGTACAATAAATGCTTTATTGATATTTCAAATGTTAGGTCAGTTGGATATGCACAAAAATAATCAATCTTTACTCTCCCCGTACATATTTTTGTTGTAATTCAGCATAGTTTTGGCTGTCATAGGTCTGAGCAGCATGCTATTTTAAGTGTTTAATTTAATTTGTTTGTATGAACAAAAAATAAGATAAAATAAAAGAAGAATTAAAAACTTCATATGAAAAGCTTCCTGCAAAACCTATAAAACATGCTGCATGTCAATGAATTCTCAGTTTAAGATACATGTTAATGTTTCAAGTTAGTACAATATTAAGGCCTAAAATGAAGTTTGTATTGCCCTTTAGAACAAATAGGTATTTTTCCCTCTTCATATTTGAATTTTTATTTCTTTGGTATAAAAATTTGCAAAATATTTGTAATATAAATTTATACCGCTAAACTCTGATATATTGAATAAACAAGCCTTACAAACCTTGCTTGCCATATTTTGTGATGAACTTGAATTTAAAAAAAATTGTAAGTGGAAAAATATTTAAAAAAGTAACTGACTGACCAACCCTGACTTTACAGCTTTAATGGCAATACAAACTTCATTTTGTCGACCTCAGGAAAAGACAAATGGCAAGTAAGATTCTATGCAAACAAATATCATCCCAAACCCTTGATAAAAAGAACCTCATGCCCCATAGAATACTACTAATTTGACATTATTACAGATATTTATGAGTATATATGACAAAGTTATGGGTTAAAATATCTGTTTATTCATACAATGACAAATGTTAAATTATTTTGTTCAACTACTTGGTGGACATGTTTGTGACACCGGCGATGAATAGTGGAATATTGGCGATGGCAGCTACATGTACTGAGAGACTAGACTTAATCAAGTTCTGTGCTATTGGAAGTAAGGTTTCTTATTACATCAATTCTCCAAAATGTCAAGTATATGCAATCACTTTTCTCTTCCTCAATTTGTTATTTTATTTTTATGTAAAGATCCTACACTACCCTAGAGATGAACACCTACTTCTAATTTAAATGAACAAAAGTAGATCCCCTAGCCAATGAAAAAATGACAGTTATCTGATGAAAGAGCAAGCCATATAGACACTGACAAATAGCTCGTTTTAGACATGAACATACCAGAAAAGCGTAATGGTAATGATGTTGATTCATTATGAGAGAGGGCCAAATACTTTGTCTATAGGGTATGATAGCATTCATTGGGCTATTCCAGTTGAGATCCATACACCCCCGATGGAAAACACAACCTTAATCTCCCACACAGAGAGTGTAGATAATGGTGTCACCCATTCAGGTAACTTTATTTGAATTTCATGCTCACTGTGTGGAAGATTAGGAGGTGTATGATTTCAACTGGAATGGCCAATTACTTATTACTATCACTTTCAGGTAGACAAAGCATATCCACAATTATTATGGAATATTCATGATATATTTTCACTCAAGATAAAGTCAGCATGCATTGTACAAACCTGCATTGATTGATTTAGATATTTGCACTCCTGTGTAGGCTTATTCTGTTAAGCCTAACTCCTCATTCTATTAGGCACAATATACAGGTCATTGTAAAAATTGAAAAACAAACCACAAAAACATAAATAAATGTATATGATGCTATCAAATAAATTATATCTTTCGATACAATTAGTTGTGTTTTGGAACAAAAATTATCATATTCACAAATAAAAGTGGTGTTATAGCACACTATGCTATTTTTGGTATATCATGTAAAATAAAACGATGTAACTAAAATGCATGGACAAAACAAAAAAAAGCATGGGACAACACATGACATAATTGTTATGCTTAGCAACAGTGCAAAGCAATAGCTTTTTTTCTTGGAGAATTACATAGAATATTTTACCTTTGCAGATTCCCAGCTGTTAACAGTAAAATCCTGAATATGAAATAGAGGCCATTTTACTAAACTGGTTGAGTGGTATACAGAATAATTTGAAATGTTTAGCATCTTTTTGGGTTAGGTTAACCCCATGGGCACTACCAGCTGAAGCTCTTAAGCTTAAATTTGTGAAGAGATCTAAAATCTGTTTGATTTTCCAGCTACCAAAGTTATCTCACAGCAAATTTTTGCCAGGATTGTAGATGACATACAATTCAAAACTCTGCTCTATGTTTATAAGTCACTGAATGGACTCTGTCTACAGTACCTAAATGACAGTGTACATGTGGTTATGAAAGGATCTCAGAAACCACCCAATCTGATCATGGCCTTAACCTTGTCGTACCCAGGATACATAAATGTGCTGGGGACAGGCCCTTTTCAGTGACTGTTCAAAGGTAGTTGTGAAAAACCCTTTTAATCCGTATTCTCAATGATACCAATGTAGAAAGTTTTTTTCTCAAGACATGTTTGTTTCAATGTGTTGTTGTTTGTTTTTAGCTTGCATTATGTTTTTCCGATTTTTTCTTTTCCTCTCTCTCTCATAGTGCTTTATAACTATTAGCAAAGCTGCTATATATGATTGTTGTTTTATGTTAATGATAAAAGTTGTATAGTTTTGATTGGATACTGAAATAATTATATAATGTTATTAACCAATCAGAGGCACTGTAACAAAGGCAGCAGTGTCCATTAACCAATCAGAGACACTGTAACAAAGGCAGCAGTGTTCATTAACCAATCAGATACAATTTAACAAAGGCAGTAATGTTCATTAACCAATCAGAGGCACTGTAACAAATGCAGTAGTAGTCAATGGGTTATTATGAGTGAGAGTATAGAAATATGTGAAATCTGAAAGGTTGAGAAAGCAATTACTATTAGGTTAAAGATAAATATGATGGTACAAAGGAAGGTATAGCAAGCTATTAAAACATAATGTAAAATCTTTTTAATGAATTTGGTAATTTCTTTTCATACCTGATTTTTGGCATATCTAACAACACACACTTAAAGCCATATTGTAACATTTGCTGAGGCTGATGCCCTCAATATTTTTCAAAATTATGAAATGTACTTTATGTTACAATATGGCTTTAATTGGAATCCACCAAATTTGTTGTGTTTGTAGGTCAACAAAGCCAATTTTGAATAAATGTTCTTATCAAATCCCCCATATGGCTGCACAGTTAAGCGGCCACTATAGTAAGCAGTGTGTTTTTCCCCTTTACCTCATCTTTGGCTTAAAATGGAATTAAAACCTTCCTTAAAGTTGTTACTGATATTATTTCATAATTTTGGGCAAAAAATAACAAAATTAAGATTTGATAAAAATTGTTTAGTATGGCTTTAAAAGCTGCAAATAGTGATCCTCTTACACTTACCTTGTTTGGGGTGTTAAGTAGAAAGAATTATATAAGATATTTAACAAATGGACTGCCATCCCAACAAACACAAAAATGTAGTAGAAACGTTTTAAACAAGTTATATTTTGGGTTTTGGTTTAGGTAAAAACGTTTTAATAACATTAAAATGTTGGGTTATATATTATAAAAGGTCATGAAAACGTTTTACAACGTTTTGTATAAAAACACACTACAACAATATTTTTTAAATGTTTTAAAAATGTTATTGTAAAAATGTTTATTGCAAACATTTTTGGCCAAATATTTTGTCAACACTTAAATAACATAATGTTAAAATATTTGCAGTAGCTTATCAAAAAATGATTTTGAATGTAATGAAAACGTTTTATACCCTTTATATAACCCGACATTTAAACGTTTTCTGACAACCTTTTACGAATTATGTCGAAAACAATTTGTGTTAGCTGGGATATTATGCCCACCAAACAAAAGAGCATGTACACAAAGTACCATAAAGGCATTATAAATCGTAATTTCTTGGGCTTGCATCTTTTTATTTTTGATCCTCCCATATATATTTATTGTGTCTCTCATTGTCTTACGCACTGCTATATAGTGAGGGAAGTATCACTTCTTCATCATTGAATACTATTGGCTGTTATGACACAGTGAGAGAGTGCACAATCATGACTAGTTGAGATTACCCAAGTACCAGGCCAAGTACCAGCTGTGAACTCAGGTAGTATAGTGGTATAAGATGTTAAACCATACTCTAGTAACCGGGGTTCAATCCCCGCTGAGTCCTGATTTTTCAGTTCTCTCAATTTATTATATGTTAATTTGCCCAAGCTTTTTAAGTCATTTAAAGCTTATAATTGACATGTTTAATAAACTCAAATATCACTGTAATTATTTACCATATTAGGGTTAATTAACCTTTAATTCCAATATAAATAGTTTGTTTGATTAAATGAATATACCAAAACTTGAATTTCAAGTACTGTATAGTAATGGGCAGACAGTTGGCTAGCTAAGACCCTGATTTTGTGTTTAATAACTTTTAATAAACTACTGGAAAGAGATTGTGAAATGATATGTGTACCAATCATTAATTTTCACATTGCAATAATTGTATTCTAATTAAAAAAGATTTTGTAAAAATTAACTTAGGCTTACTGAATAGTGAATAGTATGCTGAACTGTTTACACTTTAACTGGACTATTCCAGTTGAAATCCATATACTCCCTATGGAAGACACACCCTAAATATTCCACACAGCTATTGTAAATTTCAAATAGGGTTACTCCATTTGAAATCTACACATCTGTGTGGGAGATTAAGATCATATCTTCCATAGGGAGCATAAGGATTTCAACTAGAATGGCCAAATGCTGCAAGTTGGCCGGTTATTTAATCAAACAAAACATTTCTTGAGATGAAGCTGGATGAGTTTGGCAGTTATTTAATTGGCAGACAAATGTATGGAAACTGTATGGAACAGACAAACCTGAGAGTGTTGCCTATATGCAGCAATTCCAAAGTTCAGCAAATCAAAGAAGTGAACCTTCTTCACCCTATATAATATGAATGAGAGACCCACACATATGAAATCACATTCCATAATCCAAACATCTTTGTGAAACTGAATAATTGTGATGGTATCTTTAGATTAAATTGTTATTTTTAGAGCTTTCTTAAAGGCTAGTGGTACGATCATAACACATGGTGTTTTCTACTTCACATTGAGACCACCCAGACATTCTTATTCCCAGTTTCGAGTTAAATTTCCCCAGTAGTTTGGATTCTAAAAAGAAAAATATGTATCTAGAAATATACATGACTTCCAGGGTGGTAACGACCAAGATACCATGATTTTGTTCATACAGACTAAAAAACATTACAAGCCTAAAATTTCACTGGGGATATGAGAAAAATTTGAGCTTTCATCAGATTACATTATAACCTATGCCCTTTGACCGACATAATAACCCCTCCATCATTGACATTATCTACCATGAAGGTACTTCTTGTACTTGTTGACAATAGTCACAGTTTTGATCAAAATGTTTCAGAGAAACCATTAATTCTTCTTTAATCGTTATCAGCATTACACTAACAAATGTGAGTATAGGCGACCATTTTGAAATTCGCATTTGATGGCGAAATTATTTTGGAATGAGATTTAAAAAACAAATGGGAAAAAATTGCATGGGTATGTCAATTAGAAGCATATATATAAATGGATGGATGTCCAAAACCTTAATGGAAAAGGCAAGTACCCATTCATACATTAATCTTGGACTTGTTGTTTGGAGATGCCTATTATTGTGTCTGTTGTGTACAATGAGGTCACCCAAAGAAAAAAAAACTCCGCCATGTTTGGGTGTTCCTCATCACGGAGGGCAAAATAGTCTACCTCCTGATTATTTTGAGTTTTTTTATGTTCTGTGCGTAACATATTGTGCCAAAAACTTTCACTTAAAGGGGAAGCCCCACCAGAGCAGTTCTTCTGGGGTAAACCAAACCTACATGGGTGCTTACCTTTATAAGCTGATATAAATCACTTGTTTGATTTATAGAAGAATATTCATGCCCCCAAATGCATGGGGGGGGGGGGGCATAAATGCATGGAGGGGCATAAATAATAAGTTTTAAGGTATACCCAAAACATTTTGTATCTCTATCGCAGTACATTTTTCATTGTATGATGCATATTGTTGCACAGTACACAAAATGTCATTTTTGCAAGGGACACAAAAACTGCGTAACTGTTCAAAGATGTTTTTTATTAGTTATATAGTGAATAAAGATGCCGCCTATATGATTCACCCTAGCAGAGCATAAGATAACACAAGACAAATAGTGTAGTGGTTAGACTCTGGACAGGTAATCCAGTGACCGGGGTTCAATCCCTGCTGAGTCCTGTTTTTTTCTCTTTTAAAATTGTTCATATGTCAGTTTGTTTTATTTAATCTGTATTTGTTTAATTCATAGGGATTATACCCAAAGAGTCCCAACTCAGATTTGCCCTGTGCATAAATAACACTATAGTAAAGGAGGGGTAAGGACTATTTGAGTCCAATCTCTTTGGTTTCATTGTTGTACTGTAAATCATGGGTTACCGAAAGCCTTAACTCCACCACAATGATAACCATTGTGAGTTAACGCTTTCTGGTTCTCAACCCTCATTATATCAATGTTGGAAACAGGTCTGTGCACCAATTATTCACTAACATGGTTAAGTAATTGAATAATCAAAAAAGTTAAAAACAAATATGTATAATTTACTACCTGTTCATGCATTGAATTGTTCTTATACCAAACTTCATAATGTCACAATTTGGACCCTTATGTAATCAAACAAATGATTTCTTCAGATGAAGCTGGATGAGTTTTTGGCACTTATGTAATTGACATGAAACTTCAGACAAACCTGAGAGTGTTGCCTAATTACGCAGCAATTCCAAATGATGCAAATCAACCAAGAATCATGTGTCCTTCACCCTAATACAAGCAAGAGACCCAGAAATGTGAATTTACATTCTCTAACAGAAGCATCCAAAATATGAATGATGTGCTATCACAAGAAATAGTTTAGTTATGGTGGAAGGAGGTTTAAACTGCTGATTATGTTTCTCCTATATATATTGATGTTTTTCACGCAATTCTGGTTTTGTTATATCAAGAACGTTTTGCACATTACATGACTGTATGGAAAAGTGTAGTGGCATGTTCGGGGGAGGGGTGCTTTGGGGGCTGAGGGCCCCACACTTTGTTATAAATCATGTAAAATCAGACATTTTTTGGCAATTTTAGCCATTAAGCCCCGCATAACTCTGAAAGCCCTCTTAGCCCCCCAGCCCCCACACTTTGTTATAAATCATGGACAGCCGTTTTTTGGCGATTTTAGCCATTAAGCCCCCCACATAACTCTGAAAGCCCCTCTGAGCCCCCCTCCCCCACAGGAACAGATCCTGGACACGCAGGTGAAGTGTAACTTGATCTATCTGGAAGCATCATTTTGGAAATTGTGATTATTTTTGACCAAAGAAATTTGTTATGCAATAATGCAAAGAAATATTGTGTAATTTTAGGAGAAGATATTGTTTTAAACCTGTATATAACAAAGAATTGCATGATTAACATATTTTGCTGCCTAAACAGACCCCTCATTTATTATGTCAAAATATTTAATGTTTGAAAGGATATTTGCCCTTCCATATAAAATTAAGTGAATGTGAAATGAGAAACATACTCAAATCTAAAGCCTGAATTTGTGACATGTCATCTAATCATATACAATAGACAATTCACATTACAACTTATGACAATATGACCTTTGACCTACCTCATAACCACCTCCTCCATCAACGTCATCTACCATGAGATATTTCTTGTTCTTGTAGTAATGTCGTTTCTTGAGTACATATAAAACTACCATGTCACACACTATGGTTGCCTGTAATGAATAGGAACACAAGGAAACAATAATGTTGTTATCAAAATTTTCACAATTCTCGCATATAAATACTTGCTCAATGCTCTTAAAATTAACCTTATACCTTTTGATTTCATTTGATTTGTTCGGATTTGACAACCCTGGATAACCCAAGAAAGCCTCTATTGAAGCTTATTTCCATTGGGGTCCATTTTGAACACTGGGATGGGTTGGGAACAGTCGGGGGTTAACACCCTATTCTTTTCGAAACTGGCTGTGAAATACATGTACAGGTATGGCTCTCTGCACATGTGACCGATGGCTTAACGTCCCCTCCGAAGGACAGTACTTTCATGATTCATTTACCCAATTCTAAATGAACCATGGGGAGAGTGGAAGTCTGAATTTAATCTACAGAAGTTGCCAATTAATTTCAGACTTTTTTTTCCACGTCAATATCCCAGCAAATCGTCACAGCCGGGAATTGAACCCGGGACCTCATGCACTAAAGGCAAGTACCCTAACCATTGCACCACGCTCTCCCTACCCATAACCGCCTGGTTGGTACCCCAAATTAAAGAAATACGCAACTGTTTGGTATGCCTGGTAACGCTCAAATTTTCTAATGGATGATAAAGTCGAGTAAAATTTTCTTCACATGAAATCATAATCGGGCTTGCAATATTACCATTTACTTGCCTATATGAGAAAATGTGAAAGTGAATACAGTACTTTGGGTTCCAGGCTTTGGGCTATTAAAGCTAGGCAACAGGACTATGACATCAGTCATATTGATGACAGGCTGCAATTTTGATTTGATTTTGATACATGCTGAAGTAAATGGCTGTTTTCAATTTGTACAAGATATGAGCCTTTGTGAGTTTATCTGGTATACATATCAAAATCAGCATACATGATTGTACAATTGTACAGTCCTATATCCAGGGCTAGAATACTTTAGTTAATTGTTCCATTTATTTTCACTTCCTATAAGCTTACCAGAGATAGTAAAGCTAATCCAGCTCCTATATTTAGAAACAGTGGTATGATGTCAAATTTGCCAGCTTCTCCTGTCACAATGATTTGGAAGAGAATACCGTAGGCTTTTAATAATTTCCTTGTCTCGATGCTATCATCTTTGAAATAGTGTGCATATCTAGAGTCAAATTGAAAAAAAAAATGAAAATACAACTATTAATATCTTCACTCTTAACACTTGGAGCAGCAGAGCCAGTTATTCCTATAATTGCCATCAGATCAACTCGGAATGTTGCGCCTGATGTCAGAGCAGAGATTGGTTGCTGACCTGTGCAGTGTAGCACATTTCATCTGATGATGCCAGATGCAACATTCTAAGTTTAGTAAACTTATTACCTGTGCTGGTGATATAGGAAGACAGCTGTCCATATAACCACATATGCAATACCAGCTGAATTATCAGCCTCTAAGAACTATTTTGATTGGTTACAAAGAGAGCTATAATCATGTATTAAGCCAATCAGAGATATGGTAAGAACAGCCAGAAGGATAAAAAAAGGGGATTATAAGCTTAAGTGCTAAGAGATCTAAAAGCTCTATTTTATTGGTTACTAATAGACGACTATATCTTGTAATTGACCAATCAGAGACACTGTAAGAAAGGCAGTAGTTTAACATAATTAAAATAGCTATTTCACAGAGTGGCAATAAATACATTGCTTTATCAGTGATACACTAAATCAGAAAGTCTAAAGAAAATCATTGAAATTCAGATTCCTGCATTTTTGCAAAGTATTATAACATACCCTACCCTTAAGCATGATCTAGTAACTTGTACAGATACTAACAATTGAATGGAGAGTCATATTTATCAGCCCCGCATTTTCTTATTTTTTGCCTGATGAAAAAATATCTAATGACAAAGTTATTGACTAAATGAAGAACTTGTTTCCAAACCATGTTAAGTCCACAAACACATGTTTCTGATTTACCTGTGCGATATTGCAATGGGTTGTGATGCTATAGGTATAGTAATTTCAGTTGGATGCACCATTACAAAGCAAAAAGTGGATGGATGCACAGTAACAATACTGTGTGAGGCCTTTGGTTCCCAAATGCAAACAATAGTCTTCATATTGTTAAGCAGCATTGTTGTGGTAAATAATGGCTTGTTGATGGTACAACTCATTGTTGCTAATTGTCAAAATTGTCAAAGTAATTGTGATTGTAACACACAGGTAAATGAGAAACATGTGGTTGTAGAATATGGTTTGGAAACAAGCTCTTCAAATATATATCCTTCCATTTGAAACCATAAAAAATATTTTTTGCTCCTTTGCGGGGATCACAGACAGTGCCTTTAACTTACCTAAAATTGTATCCCTTTGCAATTTTAGCGTTTTTATTGTCCAATCTTCTGAAGCTGTATTTTGGTACACATTGATCCCAGCTGTGATCTAAATTACAATCCCATTTGATGAAGATGCCCATAACTCCTCCCTGTATAATGAGAAAATGTGATGGATCAGTGGTACAAAGACGTATATCCATTAGCTGCTGTGATGATTGTCTGTGACATACATGGGTTCAATCATGTACATGCATACCCTTTATATATGAGTATAGGTGCATGTACTAAATGTTCAAAAAAACCCATGGGGGCACTCACACAATATGTTGTCATCCTCGAGCAGAAATTCATGGGAAATGGTATGGATTTTGCCCCACATCTTGGACTGTACGGACCACGTTCAGTGTCCAAATTTCAGGTTCCTTTTGCTATAAGTGGTAGTCTAATGATATCGACCTGTCAGACACCGTTTAGGTTAGGAATATCAATGGTATGTCTAGCTATATTAAGCTGTTTTCCTGAGCTAGCCATTTTCTTGAATTACACACCCACAGACCAAAAAAAAATCTTTATCCAAAACAGTGATCAGTGAAAAGGGTCCCCTTTTCAAGAAGGTTTCAAGGAAGGTTAGTGATTTGGGTTGGTATTTTCAAATATAGAAGTTGGCCCCACCCTGGAACTCATGCATGTCACAAGCAATCATAATGTGTACAGCAACTATAGTGGAGAGATATTTTTCTGTCAGATCAAATTTACATCAGATAATTTGCTATCAAAGTATTACAGCTTGTAAATATCTGTATGTCAACTGGCTTATGATTTTGAGTCCTGAACCAAGATCAAAATGATCACTACACAAAATCTACCGTGTGTACTTTCATTTCAAAAGGAAATCCATTTACCAAGGGACTATACATTAGTTTGCTTCAAGTTCGAGTTTGGTAGTGACGTCAATGCTTTTTCGCGGTTGCACCGCAAGCGTGCTGACAAATCAACCTTGTATGCATGTATGTACGCTTTGCGTGATTAACTTTACGTGCATGATTTAATACTGCGCCCAGTGAAATACACATACGTCACTACTATACTTGAGGTGAACCAAATTATAACCTCTACGCATGTGTATATGCCCCGCAGAATTAAGTTAGCACGCTTGATTTGAATCTGCCACTGCAAAATCCAACATTGTGTTACTCTCCACTTGAGACAAGACACACTATAGATGAATGAAAATTTATCTCACGTATATAGGGACAACACAGGTGTAGATCAAGGTTGACCATAGTAGTCTTCTACCCAATATTTTAGATTACTTGCCATAAATTGTAGAACTGAACCATGCAAAAAAAGGCAGAGATGGATCCAGGTTTTTGAAACAGGCAGGGGGTGGGTGGGGGGCTCATGAAATTTTTTCAGACTTGCTTCACTCACCCACATTTTATGGTAAATGTGAACCTATTGGCAAAGACTGCATGAGGCCCCTCGGACTCAGAACTTTTTACCACAAATTTAGTCAAAATCATCTACAATATTGTCAAAATATTTGTGTCCGCTTTTTAGGAGGCCTCCTGGATCCACCCTTGTAAAGAGGGACCATGGGCATAAGGACCCAGTTAACCAACAATAATTATGCAAATTACATTAAACAGGAGCAGCCATACTTCATACTATAGCTATTAAACAGTTTTTAGAAATGGAAATTAACCCAGTAGGGGTAACCGAAGAAATACATCATGCAGCAACTTACTTTTACTAGTATATCCTGTCAATTATGAAATAAATAATGCAATAAATAAGTGCATAACTTATTGATAATTTTAATATCTAAAATTAATAATATTAGTCATTTGTTAAACTAAACACCTTAAAATAGCATAAAAAGTCTGATTTTGCATTTTTGGAACAAGCATAGGTAAGCTACTGAACCAAATCAAATGGCAAAGGTGAAAGCAACCTGATAAAGATAAGAGCTGCAGGTGTGTTGTCAAATGTGCATGAGACACCTACGATAGAGTGAGTGACAATATGTTTATGATAATATATACATAATATGATCAAATTGGCTTGATGATAATTGGTTGGGGAGCAGCTACACAAAACATTTTGAACAGAAAATAAATTATCTGATGATGACTTTAAGATGAGCTGGATGAAATAAATATTGAAAGCAAACAAACAACCACAAAAAGCCAAATAGATAAAAAGGGGGAAAATAAAATATTAAACAAATAAAATAAAACTTTGTTTGTCATGATATGACATGGCTGCTATATTGCTTGCACTGCACAAAAGAAAACGTTGCTGTTACCTGCTTTGTACTTTGATGATGGTGCATGATGATGATCAAGCAGCTGCGTACTTTCTGCAGTCTGTGCAATGTCAAGAACAGCGGAACACTGGGGTCACTCTCACATACAAGTACTACCCACCCACATCTGAAATAGGTTATTCCAGTTATAATCTATACACCCCTATATGGAAGACATAACCTTAATCTTCCATACAGGGAGTGTGAATTTCAAATAGGGCAACCTGAATGGGTGACTCCATTTGACATTGACACTCCATGTGTGGAAGATTAAGGTCATGTCTTCCATAGGGGGTATATGGATTTCAACTGGAACAGCCCAATACTTAAAATCATTGAATGGTGTTGTTGCACAAAGCAAACTTTGCACTCTCTAAATGGCATAATACAATCAATACAAAAAGCTACCTTTAATGGAGTTAAGATTGAAACATTTGATACATCTAGGGCGGACTTCACCAACATTTACAGCACATTATTCCCATTGTAAGTCCAAAACCCATCATAACTGGTAACATACAAATGCTAGAGAAGAGTAATATCATTTGGGTTTGGACTTACGATGGGTTTAAGACTAATAACGATGTGCTGTAAATGTTAGAGAAATCCGCTCCAGGCCATATGAGCAACGATAATTGCCAATGAAAATTGGGACAAAAAAGGCAGAGAAAGCATACTGTAAAAGCAAATTGTATCTCCCCATTCAGGTATCTCTAACTTGTGATGCCTTTGAAAAAAAAACAGCTTTTCAATAAAGACCTTGCCACACTATATGGTGATCAAACCACCCATTATCAGAGCTTTTATTTTTCAGATGCAGGTGTGTATCAAGTTGTTTGGAGAGCAACCCCCAAGGAAAACAGCCTTACCAAAAATGCAAAATTTTCAAAATCCTGATCTCCCGTATCCCTTACCAAATATGCCAGACTTTCAAAGTCTTCTTCAGTTTCTGAAATAATGTCCCCCAGTTTAAATATTGGACAGAATTTATCTGTTTTCTTGTTGTAGGTGCAACCCTTGAGGTAGTCTGCATCCGATGTCTCCAAAATATTTCTCCTGGAGAAAAGACAAAAACAACCAATAATCATATTCAAACTTTTTATTTTTGTTGGTTAGAATTAACCCTAAGGCTGAGTTCACATAGAAGTATACTATAAACGGGATACGGTATTCGCTACACGCTATTCGATCAGGCATATATAGGTCAAGTTTGCCCATTTTAAAACTGAACCTTCGTCTAATCAAATGCTTGTATTACTTCTAGAGCTCACATTGCATTCAATGAGGTGTCATAATGTACAGAATTAGTGCATCTATTAAAAAAATAATTTTACCCACATTATGGTTAATTTTAAAATTAGGACGGTATACGCTGCAAAATCGAACGTGCATGATTCCCACTAAGCTATACACAGGTATACAGCCTTTTCGAATAGTGCCCTCTTATGTGACCCAGTATTATGAAATTGCCTTGCTCGATTTAAGCTATATGTGTGCACCTGCAAAACGTCCAGTATACCTGAATAGTATACTTCTATGTGAACTCAGCCTAATAAGAGCTCATCCATGTTCGCTTTTGTAGGTTTTCTCCAGGATTAGTTGGTTTGTTATAAAAAAACTTCCTGCAGGCAATGGAGTTTGGGGAGCTGCACAGATAATTGGCGGATGTTACAATCTAAATGTGGATAAGTTTGCGCTGGGTTCAGTTGCAACTGGCCTAATTGATGTGATCTGATTCTGATAATTCACCAGTGGCAGCGAAAACTCTGGACAAATGTGCTATACAAATCTTATTATTATCATTAATATTTTCTACTTAATTTCAATACTTACTTGCTGAAATTGAATTTAGTGAATTGAGCAGTGTTTTTGATTAGTACTGTAAAGTTAACGATGTCCCTCAACACAGCTGATCCATTCCTGTAATAGGAAACCATATAATAAACTTTAGTATTTCACATTTATGATCTTGGTATTTTAGCTCTATCTCTTATATTAAAGCTATGATACATGTAAGGCCTATGCACTGCCTACTCTGACATCAATTTATTGTACAGCCAATTTTATACTTATAACATTTGATGTTTGACCCTTACACTCGATCCGATGTTACCAGCCATATAGTCTCCTCTGCAGCCAGTTTGGTTCTGCTCTCTCCACATGATGAGCAGAACCAAACAGACTGTGGAAGAGTCTATCAGCAATGAGGTAAACTATAAATAGCAACCCAACATTCAAAGTCCCAGTGCTTTGTATGCAATGAGAATGGGGGCCTTAATTGTGATTGTTCTATTGCCCATGTCTAACAAAACATGGTATTGATGTCAAGACAGTGTTTTGAAAAATATGCGGTAACAGTAGCAGCGTGCATCATAATTTCAACTCTTACACTTCATGGAACAGATGATGCTGGACTTTGCCTATTGATTCACCATCTGTTTCTTATTAGTCTGTAATGTTATCAGCATATGTGACACAATCCAGATAAATACTGATAATGTTGACATAGTTGTTTTTGAGTTATGAGCTGATATATGTCTTGCATTGTTTTATACAATTGTATCAAAATGGTTGGAACTGACAACTTGTTATTTTTGCAGATTTTCCCCCTATATGTTATGTACCAGTCTAGGCTCAATGTTTTACAGATTTAAAATTATAGTAGTTTTATCTCCTCTAATAATTTTTAGCCTCAATTCTAGGCATTAAATCACTGGATAGTTTCTCGATTTATTTTTGTGTTCTGATCTCTGTAAGTCTACTCCACATACCTCTGCTGTAAATATATCGATTATTAGCTGTCTTACAGGCGATCCTGCTGACTAGGTTATCATGGTTTAGAAAAGCAGGGATATGAGAGAGAAGTAACCAAAGAACTTGGTTGATACCAATTTTTATTACATAACAGCTCTCAACAACTACCGTAAAAACTTGATGGTTAGCATATGTGCTTACTATCAAGCGCTTTTGAAAACATCAAATTGTACCAAAGTCTGGCGCTTTACCAACTGAGCTAATGGGGTTGACACATATTTGCAGGTTACTTGTTCGTATATAACTAGATGTGTATCGATGATTTGATCAAAACACTTTACACTTTCGTGGATGAGGCTCTTCATATTTGTATGTTTTAAAAGCGCTCGATAGTAAGCACATATACTAACTATCAAGTTTATACTGTATAAGTTCAGTTATAGTGATCTTTCTTGTGGCAGATAGAAAGATCACTTTACTGATAAATTGAGAACTTGTAGTTGTTGCTTAATCTGGCCACATATATGTCCAAGCCAAAGGGATTATACCCAAAGAGGACTGACTCAAATTACTCTGTGTATATTAGACGCTATGGTATATCTACCATGTTGATTTGCTGCTCAATAGTGTTTCCTCATTACAAAGGAGTGTGTACTCAGCGCTTAGTGCAGATTGTTGGCATACCATGTTACATGCAAAATGCAAACAACAACACACTTTGAATCTAGGTTTGCCAGGCCCATAGCAAAATTATCCAGCGGTACGGCGACACACAAACATGGCATAGTTGATTTTCTTTGGTTCTATCTCACTGCAAAAGAAGCTACAACTTACAGAGGTGTCTGATCGTACTCCACAGGACACCATGCATGGATTTCACATGTCTTGGTCGTGTTACCATCAGGGTATGTGTAGGTGGTACAGTTACCAGTTCTAACTCCTGTGTAAGAGATAAATGTATAAAAGACACATTTATTTCATGGAAGTGGTACATTTCTGGGAAAGTACTGGCTTACCAAACAAAATGATTATTAGCCTGATTTTTAATTACTGAAACCGATCTAAAACTGTTGTCCTTGACATTAATTGGCAAGTTCTTTCAAATTTGAAGCAATCCAAGAGTCATTTTATTACAGCCAGGGGTTTAGGTGGAGTTCTACATAATACCCTTTTTCAGTATTTTGTGCAAGATCTTCTCATCCAAGAAACATTTTAAAGGATGTCTCCAGCAATCACAACATTATGCCTTATATGACAGAAAATTAATTATCAAGCAGGAATCGCATGGTTTTAATTGAAACAAACTCATATTAACCATAAAAACGAATTAATACGGCCGTCTCTCAACACGTGATATTCAAAATTTCAAGGCCCCGAAATTGTCCAGTGCAATGACGTCACAGTAATACAATGAAGGCTGACAACAACTGAGAACAAGTAACCATGACGTCATTGCACTAAACAATTTCGGTAGAATTTTGAATATCACATGTTCAGGGCGGCTGTTTTTATTTGTTTTATGGTCAATATGAGTTTGTTTTAAATAAAACCATGTGATTTGTGCTTGATAATTATTTTTCTACCATTTATGGCATAATGTTGTGATTACCGGAGACTCCCTTTAAAGGAGATCAGGATCTTCTGCTCTTCGCAGCCGACTCATTAGCTCAGTTGGCAGAGTTGGACCAGTCAACTAAAGGTCATAGGTTCAAATCTTGGATGGTCAGTGGAATTTTTTCATTGGCTATCATTCATGTTATGTGGTGAAAATTTCCAATATTATGAAAGTTACAAGCCCATTTAATCCACTATTCTTTGAAATAAAAGCACCACTAGTATTGGGGTCCATTAGAAGCTCCAAGCAAGGGAACACAAAGCACAATTACAAACCTGTGAATTCGCTAACCACCATATGTTATAATTTGCTTTTTGTACCCAATCAGATTTTCATCATTTATTTCCGAACTTTTTCAGTAGTTCTTTAACATTCACAATAAGTTGAATAACGTATCAAAAGTAGGCCTATACAGGCACAAATGGCTATTCCAGTTGAAATCCATATCCCCTATGGAAGACAAGACCTTAATCTTTGGAATGTGAATTTAAAATTAAGTTACCTGAATGGATGACTATGTTTGAATATAACACTCCCTGTGTGGGAGTTTAAGATCTTGTCTTACATGGGGTGTATGGATTTCAACTGGAACAGCCCAATATTAGAAATTACAATTAATGATCAATCACTAGGATCCACAACATGCTCATCTATCAGGGCACAGTTCTATAACCCCAATACATTTGCACATACATTGACCTTTGAAAAATTGGGTACAAAAATTCATACTCTGCAACTTGAGGTCAAATTTTACACTATGATTGTTTCATTGAGGTTATTGAACTGTGCCATTGGGATGAGGCCATTGTGGTCTATAGTGAAGGTATTTACCATTTCCATTGACAACTGGTACTCCTGCAGGACAGTCATCATTGGTGGTACAACTAACATTCAGCATACCAGGATCCTGCAGTATACATGGTGAAAAATAATTTAAATTTTTTTAAATTATACTTAAAAGGGCATTTTGTGATCCAGAGCATCATCTCCATCTACATCTCCCCCACTTTTCCAAAAAAAGTTGAGATTTTTATACCACTGGAAACCTCTGGCTACATAATGTTAATGTACTAAAAAATTCTTGCAGATTAATTTTTTCAGCAAAAATATTGTGAAAATTGAATTACGTTCTGGTATACCAGAACAAAATTACAACACATTGTCTATGGAGCAGGCCTAATACACGTAATCATGCATAACTCGCAAATGTAAAATCGGAATCAACTTAAATTTTGGGTATAAGCTTTTTTCGTGAATATCTACTGAAAAATGTCATAATAGAGGATGATAGGATCACAAAATACTCCTTTAATTGCCACAAATATTGTAATGTATGTAAATTTGTTTTTCTGAGGAGACAAAAGCCTGGTCATTAAGTCATTTTGATTGAATTCCTAAAAATGTATAATCATGTAGTCCTTTCCTGGTAATCCTCCCTCCTTTTTACCAAAGCCTCTTTGGCTTGTGCACAATGCCCTCCTACCATTTTGATTTCAATTATTTATCCGTATTTATTTTGAACAAAATGTGTGCTATATATATATATATACAATAATAACTTTGCACCATCTGTATTGAGGTCATTGCGGTAAATTGGAGCAGTTTGTTTTGGGGCAAGACAGAGTTGTAGACTCGAGTCGTGTGACTTGGACTCGAGTCACAAGTTGGACTTGGACTTGACGAAAATGACTTCTTACCAACGCAATTAGGTTACTTTCCTGTAAACTGAAATTCATGGATGTACGTAGAATTTCACATCATGAACTATTCGCTGGCGGGCCTTATGTCTGGCATAACCTGAACTGGGGAGTGGCAAGACTTCTCAATGGGGGGTAGCTTCTCCCTTTCCCCTTGGCTACGCCACTGGTAATGTTTCTATCACTTTTATATAAATATGAAACCTATAACATCAAACATAACTCATCTTCTTTGACATAAGGTTCATTCAGTGATTTGCTCATCCGGACGATCATAAAAATCATCAAAATTCAGATTTTGGTACCTTTGTCATTGTCATAGATGTGCTAACATAGCCTGCCAGGGGTTTAGACGAAATAATCGTATTAAAGACAAATTCAAACATTTTACATGAATCTGTGATTTATATACTGACAGGGATATATAAATTAGCTACATGTGTTTGAATGGGGTGCAACTTCGTTAATACTGCTGTTTTCTTTGTTTTTCACCAAATTTTTCATTTCAAAAATACCAAATGATAATTTTAATGACTTATCCTTCACTTTTAAGCAATTTCTAAACAATTTCAATTTTGATACACTTTCGCTGCGATCACTGAATGGGACTTTAAGCGATATTATTAGGCTGTGTACTTACTTCAGCACATGTTGACATCTGCTGGTCTTGTGTGATGATCATGTTACTCATTACAAAGAATGCATCTGTTTGCTGCATGGAGTCAAAATGTCAAATAACAGTAACAATGAATAAATCATGATTGTTTCACTTGTATCAAACAACAAAGGCCCTGAAAGTGTCACTTATTCCACAAGTGTTACACCCACATCTGACTACAAATATTGTAACCCTACAAGTGCACCCCAGGGGGTCACACCCTCACAGAAGTAAATGCACCACCAGGGGATCATAACCTCAGAGAGGTAAGTGCTACCCATGCTCATCCACAAATAGATCAAAAAAGGTTCCATTTTTATCATATGCCATCTAAACATTTTTTTAGGCATTTTTGTGATCAACCTTTTACTTAGGATCAACCTTCCATGTTTAGAGTCAAATCTGCATGTGTTTTCCCTGGTAAACACTGACCTGGCATGTAGATTCTTGTATGAAACTTACTTTAATCTGAATCAATTTGTAAGTGTGCTCTGCATGTCTGATGGCATTTACGCCTAACCCTGATACACCACTGAACATGCATGTATTAAAATACTTGGACATCCCCCAAAGGATTTTTACAAAGACCACACTGCTTTTAAACCCACTGTAAGTCATTTTAATCCTAGGTATGAACAGGTTACAATGGGTATAGGACTTACGACAGGTTTATTGATTTTCAATGCATAATACAAGTGTCAGTGAAATGCCTCATAGATCTTAATGATAAGTTTTAACCGGCCCCCACTTACCTCAGGAGGAACAACATAGTCAGCCGGGTCCCATATTCTGTTGTACGGTGTTGGATCCTTCACCAATCTCAATGGGTTATTAGTGATATCTGTATAGCTGACACCTTTTAATTTGGTTGTGATTGCACTGACTACTTCATCTGTACTCTGATAGCCTTTCTCATATATTAATACCCACCTGCAACAATAAATACACAGAAATTAGTGTGAATCCATTTAAGAGTCTGCATCCCTCCCCCTGTGGAAGATTTTGAAAATATGTTCCACAGGGAGTATGAATTTCAAATGGAATTACCACATTAACCAATTCTTGGCTTGGAATTGAATTTTAATTCAATTTTGGTTTTGCCATTTTTTTTATTGCATTTCTTTTCAAGTTTGTGCTTAAAATAAATAATGCAATTGACTTGCTTTTCATTTATATAAAGTCAAGGCCTGACTTATACTTGTGCCAAGTCTGTGAATTTAGTGGCAGCTTTTGTCAGAAAACTTTCAAAATAAGGGATTGGCCCTTCCCCCCAAAAAAGATTGAATATGGAATTGTAACTTTTATTGCCAGATAGGTGAAACTGAAGGATTAGGATTCAACAAGCTACGTTTCATCATTTGGCATAAATTAATCATTGTCACTGGAAATTTAATTTGGGCGAGCGGTGGCAAGCGAGAGCGAGCACTTGCCTCCAACGGCAAGGCCTGACTTATAATACTTGTGCCATGTCTGTGAATTTAGTGGCAGCTTTTGTCAGAAAACTTTCAAAATAAGGGATTTGGCCCTTCCCCCCTACCACAAACACACACACAAATTGATTGAATATGGAATTGTAACTTTTATTGCCAGATAGGTCAAACTCACAGCAGCTGAACGGAGTATCCCATTATGCTTTGCAGTACCATAATAGAACTGAATGTGCCATAGAAAATGTACACAAAATCCCTCACTTCAACTTTCAATTACTCGCATAAATCAGGGGAGCTTCGACTTTTGTTTGAAAAAATATCACCCTTAGAGTATTGTGAATCTATCAATAGCTCTCAATATCTAAGCAGCTCTTGTTTATATTTTGTACATTTGCTATATATGGAGCAAGCAGATATACTGCAATGCATGATGGGATACTCCTTTCAGCTGCTGTGGGTCAATGAAGGATTAGGATTCAACAAGGTATGTTTCATCATTTGGCATAAATTAATATAATTTTAATTAAAAAAACAAACAAATTGTGCTGTTTTTATTCTGGAATCAGAGTAGTTGGTCTACAAGTATACAGACGACTCACCCTATGATGTAGCCAATAATACCCAGCTGTATCACCCTGTTGATGAGGCCTACTTTCTTACTCTTGATATGTACTATCTTCTCTGTATCATATTCAAGGAATACGTCTACTGCTGTTTTCATATACTTGGACATGCTGAATTCTACTTCTAGTGTCTATCCTAGAGGGTTTGGAATCAAAAGAAACATAAAGAAGATATTTCAAAGAAAACACAGGGGTGGGGGTGGCGGACTCGATGTTTTACTATCTCAAGCAGACCCCTTACATTTCCAGCATAAAACACTTAAAGACTTACCTCAGGCTCAGAGCTTTTTTCTTGTTACCCAAATTTTGTAAGAAAAATCTGGCACGACCGACAGCATAATACGATCGAATGCTATTACTTTCAAAAACATATCAGTGGCACTTTTCATTAATCTACCGTTAACAGGGACCCTTTGTATATTAAGAGAAAATCCCAGGGGGATGGGGGGATGAATCCCCTAATATTTTGATCAAGGGGGATGGACCAGCATTCAATCACCTCTCCTATGTCGATGACTGTGGGTTTCTGACCTTGAATTAACTACATTAGCCTAAAAAAAGAGTACCGTATTCCATCCTTCAAGTGAATTTGTTCCACTTTTGCACCATATTTCAGCCTTAAACCATAAACTTATTTTGCTGCCAATAGGTGCTGGATTCACTCCATTCACTAATAGTAATTTATACTTCCAGGAACTTTTCCCACCACATATAGCTAGAAATTGAGGGTTGCCCATCATTTGAATAAAATTGCCTGTCCTAATTTGACTTTTAAAACATTAACCAGACTTATAGCCCATTGGGGGCTCAAAGAGTTCAATTACATGTATGAGCTGCTATGGCCTTGTTTTGCAAATGTGGCACACTAACCATCATATTTGACAAATATGAGACTTGACAACATCCTTCAGGTGGTAACTACACCCCTATATAATTTTTGAGAAAAATACAAAAATAGGCTGTTTTGCCAGGGGTCTAGTACCACCCACTAACGGTTGTCATTACAGCCATAAATCAGTCTCTCTCTCTCTCTCTGACGAGAATAGGGCTGATGTACAATTTTCGTACAATTTTAATTGTTTTATAAAGCGGTCGGACACCCAGCAGTAGCGTAGCCGGCGGGGTGGTGGGGGGGGGGGGTGCAGACTGCCCCCTCGGACACCTAAAATGGGGACGAAGAAGTGGGAAAATGGGGACGAGAAGAAGGGGAGAAAGAGAGAACGAAGGGGGAGGAGAGGGAGAAATTGCGAAGAGAAAGGGTGAGGAGAGGGAGAAAAAGAAGGGAAAGGGCCTGGCTGGGATATAGAAGGGGAAGGGGAGGGAAACAGAAAAGGGAAAGGGAGGCATAGGGCCTGCACTTTGGCTCGTTTTTTGCAGGTTTACATGGTCCAATAATCACAAGATGACTGACATGTGGTAACAAAGGAAGCAGTCACTGCAATTTGATTATGTCCCATATGATTGGCCATTCAAGACACCCCTGTGAATATACTATAGCGGCCT
Organism: Amphiura filiformis; assembly: GCF_039555335.1. Lineage (NCBI taxonomy): Eukaryota > Metazoa > Echinodermata > Ophiuroidea > Amphilepidida > Amphiuridae > Amphiura > Amphiura filiformis. The sequence goes on along the minus strand of NC_092638.1, from coordinate 4,140,153 downwards.
TTTCAAAATATAATACCTGTTTGCTTGACTGCATTGACAATACCCGGGAACAATACACACAGTATGTGCATTGGACAAACTTTTTACAATAAGCATGATAAGTGAGGATGTGACCTCCAGATTTATACATCGTTCGTCTAGCACACTGACGACATTTGATTGAATGGACTGCGCCGTGATTACGGTGAAGGACCCCGGTTCAATCCTTTGTTTGGAGCCAATCGATAAAAGCATGCAGGGCCTCTATACCCTATACCCATGTACAGTTTATCCCTTACATAACGCTGGCAAAGTTAATCGGATTAATACTATATAGCAGTAGGTAAAAACAAGTTTTGAATAATCCGCGCTACAAAGTCCCATTCAGTGATCCCAGCGAAAGTGGAAAAAAAAATCAAATTGTTACGTGTATAAATTTTTTAATGAAAAACAAATGGCAAAAAAAAACAAAACAGGAAAAGCGACAGTATTAGCCACTTGCAGTTCATAGCCATTATGCACTATATGCGGGGAGAGCCTCGAACTGGCAGCATCCATGAAAGGAAGAATTACGTAACCTTACACAGAATGTTATGACTGGTTCAATTCCCATTCATGTATGCTGCCAGTTCGAGGCTCTCCCCGCATATAGTGCATAATGGCGAACTGCAAGTGGCGAATTGACGAGTTGAAGCCCCATTCAAATACATGTAGCTAATTTATATACTGTCAGTACCGGTGTCCTTGACAGGTTCGACTATGCTTCAGTGGTCATGAAATAATTCAAAAGATAACCTCTGCCCCAATAATCCCAGGCAATTATCTGAAACTGCTCCTCGGATCATAAGAACTCAGTCCTCAAATGATAGTCATAATAATGTCCAAAATATAAAAATTACTGACTATCATTGAAGACTGAGTTCCGCAGTCTAGTATCCAAAATCTGAATTTTGATGATTTTTACGATCGTCGGAATGAAAAAAAAAATCAAAAAATCACTGAATGGGCCTTTAGTTCCCTACTCTCCTTACCCTGGCAATATAAATCAAAGAAAAATAAAGAAAAAATAAAGAAAACAAGAAAAGAAAAAAAAAAGACAAAGAAAAAGCGCATTCTGAATACTGAAGAATGTCTTTCTGATATCAAATAAATTTCATTGTTTGGAATTCACGATATAATACAAATTTTATGACAAATTATTAAAATTTGATATTTTTCACATTTTTGATATATAACAGTCCTCAAGTAAATATCATAAATCTAATGATATATTCTTAAACAGTCCCTGGCATACCATACATGTATAGGCCTATGTATAGTACATTAGTCTGCTTTATCTGTTTTGTGCTGTTTAAGCAAATTTAAACATAATTTCCATAAAATGTAAGCTTTTACTGTCAGATATGTCCCTTTTAATTTTGAGCAGAACAAGTGAGGTAAAGCAAAGAAAATTGGAATTTACTACTACTAGCGCCAATGAATGTTATACTGATTGTAAAGCGGTACGATCCTCTGGGTGTGTGTGTGTGGGGGGTGCGTATGTGTGTCCTGCACGCGTATTTTTCTGCAACTATAACAGCTTAGAACGGGACGCAATACGATACCGGTATGTTATAAGAACCAAACTTACAAGAAAGATGGCTCTTGTCAAATCCTACAATTCTGTCAGAGAAAATATGCATATTTGCATTAAATTTTTTATTAATTGACATAATTGATTAATTAATAAATATTTTATTTAATGATTTACCATAATTCCAAACATGTCAAACAATATGTCAAATTAAAGCTAATGAAATGCTTTATAAATTGGTAAGAGCACATTTTGCAGAATGCATTTAGTATTTTAGTTACATGATTCCAAACATTCTATTCCAATTTTTTGCTACACACGCATAGGAGCTGTACTTTTAGAATCCGCGCATAATCAATAATAATAGTCTTTCACTCCATTGTCAAAGTACTGTGCTCCTGTAGCATTATAGTGACCAGGTCGCGATATTTTTTCCTAGTCAACATTTGCATCACATAATACATTTACATGATATAGGCCTATATGAGGCTGGATTGAGCTGTGTTCAGTTTTATACGGCGGATTTATTGCCATAATTATTACCTCTTACTTAAGGGATCCAAAATGAGCGTTTATTATGCGTTTCGACAGTATTTTTGTGGGACATGAGAGCACCTCAGACCTATCGAATTGCATTCTGAATACTGAAGCATGTCTTTCTGATATCAAATAATTTTCATTTTTAAAAATCACAATATAATAAAAATTTTATGACAAATTATAAAAATTTGATATTTTTCAAATTGTTGATATATAACAGTCCTCGAAGTAAATTATATAAATCTAATGATATATTCTTAAAGTGTATGTAGCAGGATGAAAAGCCGACGGTCAATTGAAAATTTTGACCTTTCATATTGAAGATATGGATTTTTTTCCCAAAAAGACCTAATTTTTTTGGTGTTTTGGGAAAAAATCCATATCTTCAATACGAAAGGTCAAAATTTTCAATTGATCGTCGGCTTTTCATCCCACCTACATACACTTTAAGTATAAATCATCAGATTTATAAAGTTTACTTCAAGTACTGTTAAATATCAAAATATCAATTTTAATGATTTGCCATAAAATGTGCATTAAATTGCAATTTCAAAAATTAAAATTATTTCATATCAGAATGACATTCTTCGTATTCAGAATGCAATCGATATGTCTGATGTGCTCTAATGTCCCAAAATAAAAAATCATACCCCAGCCCCTAACAAAAGAAAAACAAATTTATTCCAATTAAAATTCTACCAGGGTTCGAACCCACAACCTTTTATTTAACAGTCGAGATCGAATACCACTACGCTGTGAGTGCTTCTGCCAGAAATGCGTTTGTTCATCATACTTATTGATTACGGAATAAATCGCCAACACACGATATATATATATTACTTGTCTATTAGTAATAAATACGTATATAATCTCCAATCAATAATGAACCTTGCCTCCGACTATGCGGTTCCTATGCAAATGTTGACTAGTAAATTAATATAGGCGACCAGGTCCTAGAGTGTTATGGTTTTGTAGCAGATGACAGTGCTCATTCAAGCCTGTCAAGGTCAGTTAGTAGCCACTTGCTGAATGGATGGCCATTATCAGCTATCAAAGAGATGCCTTGTGCAGCTGCCAATCACAGTAGAGGTTTGATAACATTTTGTTAAAACCCAAATGTGATATAAGGACAAAGCTGTGCATGTTGGTACTTAATTGTTTGGATTCTTATGTTGAAATTCCCTTGTATTAGTATTTTTATGTGTAGTGTATATTGTTCATAAATTATATAGCTTTTAAATTTTGGGCATTTTTGCTCTGTTGCACTGTACCATTATGGAATTTGAGCAAATCAATTACCGACACAAGCAGGTATACAGTGTATTATTTTATTTTTTATGTCGTATCTCAGGAGCACAGCTCACTTGGTAAGCGTCAGAATTTGGTACACGGCGCTTGAACTTTAAATCGGAAGGTGGTGAGTTCGCGCCTCATCACGGTCACATTAATTTTATAAACCAAATATTGTTCGAACTTTTCATATTTGTTTTTCTTTTATTGTTTCTTTTTCTTTGTCTTTTTTTTTCTTGTTTTATTTAATTTTTTCTTTATTTTTCTTTCATTCATATTGCCAGGGTAAGGAGTGGAGGGAACTAACGGCCCATTCAGTGATTTTTTCATCTGGACGATCGTAAAAATCATCAAAATTCAGATTTTGTACAATGATATAGTCAGTAATAATCTTTTGATCATTATATGACTATCATCATCCGAAGAGCAGTTTCAGACAATTGCTGGGGATTGTTGGGGCAGAGGTTATCTTTTGAATTCTTTCATGACCGCTGAAGCAGAGTCAAACCTGTCAAGGACACTCGGCGTGAATTGAACTGATTTAATTTATATACTGACAGTATATATAAATTAGCTACATGTAGGCCTATTTGAATGGGGCTTCAACTTCGTCGATACTGCCGTTTTCTTGGGTTTTGCCATTTTTTTCATTAAAATTTTTTATAAAAGTAACAATTTGATTTTTTTTTCACTTTTGCTGGGATCACTGAATGGGGCTTTGCAACGCGATATATTCAAAACTTGTATTCACCTACTGTTATAGCATTAATCCGATTATTACACAACTTCGCCAGCGTATTCAAGACATCCAATGCAAATAATCACCTAGATTATGACGTTCATACCGTAAATATGGCGGAGTACTCAAATTCATTCAACAAAAGCATGATTACAAGCTATTGCAATCTACCGCGACAGCTCGTCTCACACACATAACAAATGCACTATAGGATCAAATAGGTTGACGACAACGTTTGATTGAATGCACTGAATTGCGCCATGATTACGGTGAAGGACACCGGTTCAAATCCTTTGTATGGAGCTAATCAATAATTTCACGCACATCCTCTATTATTGCCCAATTATTGCCCGGGATGATTGCACACTGTAAAAGAGCTATTGTTATAATGTTTGATGAAATTGTGTTTAACTATTTGCTTAAGAAAGGCACAATACAGATAAAGCAGACAGATTTACTACATGTGGTACATGTATATACATATAGGGAATGTGTTCGAGTATTACCTAATTATAATAGTGGCGTATCCAAAAATGAATTCACACCCCTTTCAAATGTCGAGCCAAAGTGCAGGCCCTATGAGAGGGAGAGTAAAAATAGGGACAATATTTACGTTTTCCACCCCGGACTGACAATGCTGGCTACGCGCCTGACACCCAGTTTACCCAGCACATTGCATACACCAAATTACTGAATAATGAGGAATTCTTCTGATATCAAATAATTCGCGATATAATACAAATTTTACGGCAAATTATTAAAATTTACATTTTTGACATTTTAACCTTGAATTTTAAAGTAAACTTTATATCTAGTGATGTACTTTTAAAATTAAATATGTACTGCGGGAGGAAAAGCTGACCATCATATGATGAAAATTTTGACCTTTGCAGGAATTTATAGTTTCCCAAAAGACCTAAATTTTTTTAGATCTTTTAAGACTGTCAGATTAAAAAAAAAGGAACCACAGACGGTCTACATGTCATGCATGTAGTTCTCTGTAGTACATGTACATGTAAATATGTAGTCCTACACAGTGGTGCTATAATATGGTACAGGCCTAGAGTAGCACTAATTTTTAGTACACTAAAAATGACTAAACACTAGCATGTTTTTAAGTAGGTATGCCAGGCAAACCTTAGTTAACACATTTGCTAGTCAGCCAAATTCACCGACAATGTCAATGCATATTTACATAGAAATTTAAAACAACTGGCCGAAGAAGGAAACCTACATTATGTTTTCTATGTACTTCACTTGACCCAAATATATCTACCAAAAAACGTTTCAAAAAGCGTAAAAAGGGGCCAAGTTTAAAAATCTTTCCTGTGTGGCTTTTCACCCTTTTTAAACTTGGTCCCATTCAGTAAAAATAGTACCGTAATAACATGAAGAATGAGTCCTAATTTCTACATGCAACAATTAGGTTTAAGACTGTTCGAAAGCGGTGCAATATGACGTAGGCTATGTATTATCAAAAACATTTGAAGGTTTATGTTTTATTATATTGCATGTTCATAAAGAGTAGTAGAGTATTATATGGTCATGTTTTTTGAGGTGGGACCCAATTAATGTGTCACATCTTGCTATTGGTCAAAAATCAACTCCTTTTTTGTATTTCTGATTATATTTCAAAAAGTTTTCACCCAAACTAGTAAAAGTATACATTTTTAGAAAGCATATATATTGTCATGATTGCAAATCTGTAAAGTTTGAGTGGATATACAGGGTGTACCAAAAAATATACAGGGTGATTCCATTGAAAAATACTGAAAAATTAAATTCCTTTACCACTCCAATATTTCTACATAGTATATTAGTATATTAAATTGGAAAATGAATTTGATATTTGGAATGTACACAGTTAGTCCTTTCATTAAATATATAGTTTGTACTATATTTAGTAAGCCCATTGTGTTATACAGGGTGTGAAAAAAGTTGTAAATTAAAATTTTTAATTTATGTAAAATTTCCCAAAGTGTCATTAAATTTGGAAAATATATTCAAAATAGTTTACAGAATTGCTATAATATCAAATTCAAATATCCAATTCCTATATTGGGTGTTCCAAAAATCAATATACAGTGAATAATTAGTAACAAAGGTACATGTACATGAGGCGTATACATGCACACTTAGCCTATATCAATAAACTATTTAACAATAACCAAAGATCAATATGTCATCAGAATAAATCCTTTGACTGTAATAATCTCCTTTGAGAAGATTTATTTTATATTTCAAAGATAAAACAATATTGAAATTTATTTCATATGCATGCATGCAAAATTACAGCCCATTGTATTGTATGACACACATTCCACTGCATTAATTAAAAGCTTGTTAAATCCTTAATTACTAGGTTTATTAAGATTAACTAGGCAATTATAATTATAGAAAGTTAAAAAATAAGATTAACATTATGCAAATGCATTTTTACTTCTCCTAGGCAACCAAGTGCATAAATTTTATTAATGAACATCAACTTCCCATTGGAATTACACAGAGCTCCTCCGCTTCCGGCTCCTCCACTTCCGGCACCACCCCTGACTAATTAACTTAATTAAGCTGTTGTAATTAATTAATACATTTGTTTAATTGTATTTGTTATTAATTCATTAGATTAATCATTTATCTTCAAAATAAGACCAAAACCATTTGTTCATGATGAATTTTAGCAAAAATATAGGAATAAGTAGACAAAATGATTTAGCAAAATGTGACAGCACCACCTTTTTTAGGGTCCCAGTATAAAAAACATGACCATATATACTTAGCAAATTGACTGTCTGTCAACCTGTTACATTATAGGCCCTACATCTGTACATAAGGCGCAGAATCGCACAAGACGATGAAGAATTTAACAAAGTGAGTATTTGCTACTTTTGCTTAAATCAAAATACATTATAACGCTTTACGGAAAAACTTCAATCAAGCACGAACATTAATTAATTTACTCTACAAAATGAACACTGACAACTAAGAAAACAAACAAGTAGCCTAAAGATGACTTCGTATGGGTCTTTAGAAACTTTCATAAATGGGACCAAGTTTAAAAAAGGGTGAAAAGCCACACAGGAAAGATTTTTTAAACTTGGCCCCTTTTTACGTTTTGAAACGTTTTTTGGTAGATCTATATTAATTCTTTTTTTGAGGTAAAAAGATATTGCGCGGTAAGTGGTTCTTTGTAGCCATGCGAGGCGAAGCAGTTGGATATCCATATTTCGCGGTTAATGGTTCTTTGTAGCCCTGTGGGGCAACTAGTTGGATATCCATATTTCGCGATGAATGGTTTTTGAAGCTTCGAGGGCAAACTAGTTGGATATCCATATTTCATGGTTAGCAGTTCTTTGTAGCCATGCGGGGCAAACTTGTTGGATATCCATATTTCGCGGTTTGTGGTTCTTTGCAGCCCTGCGGGGCAAACTAGTTAGATATCCATATTTCGGGATGAGTGGTTTTTTACAGCTTCGAGGGGTAAACTAGTTGGATATCCATATTTCGCGGTTAGCAGTTTTTTGAAGCCCTGCGGGGCCTATGTTCGATATCCTCATTTCGCGGTTAGTGGTTTTAACGACCCGTAACCACCCCGATCAGCTGCATGGGGTAAAAGAATTATTTAAAAAAATAATAGCTAAACCCAATAGTTCAGCCAGGGACTGGCAACAACATATTGATGACTATATATAGTGTATTAAAAAAACCCAAGCGGAACGAGAGCTGCTAAGTAACCGCTATCCGAACCATAAACACATGCATGATCAGACAACGAGTGTTCAATTTCCTCATAGTTTCTCACGTTGTACACACGTCAGTCGTATTTGGCGGTGTTGGTTTGTTAGCCCTCCAAGTTATAACATCGTTCACTTTGTGTCGAACATTGTATGTGGGCCGCACTGTAAAAACATAAAGATCAGTCTGATCAGTGTGATGATATCATTTCAAGAGGTCACTTCCCGATTAACATGATAAACAGTGGCCAAGCACGAAAGGTTTCTTGTTATCTCTTCAAGTATTTTTACCTTAGGTCTATAATCATAATGCAGGCCTAAATCCCGGGCCTAAATTAAGTGTACTGTTCGAGTAGGAGGATTTGTTTGATATTATTCTTGATTTTGAATAATATTATAGTACCTGTTTGTTTCCTTAGCATATATCGGTTATTAAAATTACAATTAAGCCACATACACATTCCAGTTTAAGAGAGGTTTATAATGAATAAATGAATAGGTGTTATTATTTCTGAATTATAATTATTTAGGGAGAGTGTTTTAGGATTTTGTTAGAAAGGGATGATTGTTGATCATGTTTATTTTATTGTTGTATGTATTTTCCTGTCATTTCCTGCAAACCTAATAAAGATATTTTAATAATTGAAAATAGTCTGTATCATAAATCGTAGAGGTTGAAAGAGTCAACAAGCGTCAGAAATTATAATTTGCCATGGAACTTCGGTCATATTTTATTTGAAATATAACTGGATGTTAGGGTCTGCATGCATGGTATGCATAGTACGATGATATACAGACACTGACCTTTCCCTAAAACTATTAAGCAGCAAGTTGTGTACGACACCCATCATGGGTTCGAACCCCTTTATTGTATTTTATTGTTAAACCTGAATAGCGTGATTACTTTTGAATGAGCGGCAGCACACATATTTTGTTTGAGGATAGCTGGATCTATCTCCTTTTCCTCACATCTCTCTGTAGTACAAAGCTGTCTTTTTATCTAGTGTTTAGACAATGTTTACTCAACCACTGCTATCAATGGATGTTGCCATTTTTGACAACTATTGATAAGCCCAAAATGAATCAATAAAACCGTGTATAAGATATTTGCGGGGATATTTGGGCGCGATTACAAAAAATTAGAAAATAAATGGGCACTTCTGGGTTGGGTATCTATAGAGGCCCTGCATGAAATTATTGATTGGCTCTAAACAAAGGATTTGAACCGGTGTCCTTCACCGTAGTTATGGCGGAGTACAGTCCATTCAATCAAATGTTGTCATCAACCTATTTGATCGTAGTGCAGGGTTATGTGTGTGAGACGAACTGTCACGGTAGATTGCAATCATGCTTTTGTTGAATGCATTTGAGTAGTCTGCCATATTTACGGGATGATACGTCACATGCAATGCCTCTATAGATTCTATAGAATTTAAGTATGATATATTTTCGATGGTAATATATTTTCACTTTCAAAGTTTGTAGTTTTCATAATTGCAATTTCTGAATATTATATAAAAAGCACGAATAAGTCTATAAATGTAAGAGTATCGGATCATTTTGAATGTCAATAAATGCGAAACGCCGGCGGTAGACACCTGCGATATCAGGAATTGCCGCGATTCTTGCAGTAGCTTTTATGAATAGAATATAGCGGATACAATAGCGGAACAATAGAGCTCTCTTACGGGCAAATAAACCTCGTCGCGTTTTGCTAAATTTCACTTCTTCTTTTTCATGAACTAACCGTTATTTCATTAAGTAACCGTTATTTTTAGAACTTGGCAAAACCTCGACGCAAGGTTTTTAATGATTTTTTATGGTGATAAGACAATCGCACATGGAATTTTTGAGGGATTTTGATAGCAGTTCCATTAAAAAAAGCTGCTATCATAATGAGACTAAGATCTAGAAACACCCCCGAAATGCCGTTTTGGGGAATTTTGCTAGCTGAATCTTTTTGGGGATGAAAGTCAATCTTTGACAAGATGTAACTTTGCTGTACGGAAAGTGCTATGAAAAAAAGGTTTTCAGTTTTGGCTTTGTTTACTCAAGGGCTTTAATTTGATATATAAAATGATGCAGTTTGATGGCAAATTTGAATTCACCTGGCATACCTATTTTAAGCTTAATAGTACACTATCACTAGTTCAGATTTATAGGTAACCCAGGCAAACCTTAGTTAACACATTTGCTAGTCAGTCAAATTCGCCGACAATGTCAATGCATTTTTACATAGAAATTTAAAACAAGTGCCCGAAGAAAGAAACCTACATAAATATGTTTTCTATACTTCACTTGACCCAAATATATGATTTTTTATGGTGATAAGTCACCCGCACATGGAATTTTAGAGGGATTTGGATAGCATTTCCATTAAAAAAAGCTGCTATCATAATGAGACTAAGATCTAGAAACACCCCCGAAATGCCGTTTTGGGGAATTTTGCTAGCTGAAACTTTTTGATGAAAGTCAATCTTTGACAAGATGTAACTTTGCTACGGAAAGTGCTATGAAAAAATGGTTTTCAGTTGTGGCTTTGTTTACTCAAGGGCTTTAATTTGATATATAAAATGATGCAGTTTGATGGCAAATTTAAATTCACCTACATTGTAGCATACCTACAGATTATAGTTCATGAGTTATACGGTGTAATAATTTTGGCCTACCTTTATCGTTTCTGTAATTCACAGTGATTACAAAACTAAACAGCTTGCACAGTTCCCCCACAAGCTAGCCGAGACATACAATAATGTTATTTCATACGTTATTTACCGATCAATCATTTCACACGATCACGAGCAAACACCAGCATGACACGAGTTGCCTTGCTTTTGTTTACCTTTTAGTAGGGATGGGCGGTTATATGTGCAATTTACTTCCGGGTTCCGAGTTGCAGTGCGCCCAGGAAAAGCTAGGAAACTTACCTTGGCTAAAAGCTGCTAAAAACAGAAAAACTCTGTTGCGATTTGGTGAGGTAGTTTTATCTTTGGGAATGGTAGTGCAATAAGTGCATGAGCTTTGGGAAAAATTGCATTGATCATTTCATTGCAAGTGTGTAGAAGAACTTTTGCAAAACATTTCAATGTTTTAAACTGTTACTTTTCAGTATTGATTTAGATTGAAAATGGCATTTCACATGATTTACTGAACACTAGTAATGTTTACTTTAGGGAGCGATCGTTATTTATGGCAGGGGGGGAATGGGTAAATTTAGGGGAACACGAATTTTTTTGTGGTCTTGAGGGGGAACCTGAAATTTTTAGTTGAACCAGGAGGGGGGATTGTTAAATTTTAAATGGAGAAAATTGGGAAAACAAGGGGGAACGCGAAAATTTTGAGCGGACGCGAGGGGGAACGCGAAATTTTTGTCGATATTTTGCCAAAACACCCATTCCCCCTGGCGTAAATAACGATCGGTCCCTTAGACCCATCATATGTTTAGGATCTATGATTTATGAGGTAAACATTCTATTATTCATCTGAATTTGGTCCCCGATTTCAACTCTGAACCTTTACAAAACAAAATCCACATTTGTGACAATTTGAGCTCATGATTTGCACACATTTTGCAGAAAGTTATTTCTCACTGTCAAATTGACGCACTTTTAGTCAGTGGTCCCACAGCACACCACCGTACGACTCGGCCCCATTTTCTTCGGACCCCAAAATGCCCGCCAAAATGACTATAGACTTCTCCGTAGTCCATTTGCCAATTGTGCACACTCTGGCTATTAGACTATATTTAATCTTAAAACTTTTCAGTCCTTAATCGCGAATAGCGTATTTTCAAATCCTACGGTGTTGCTACAAGCTTCAGACCGCACAATACGCTGAGAAAACTATTTGTCTCAGGCACCTAAGGATCCCACTCCAACTGAGAAAAAATCAGGTGTGGTCTACGTCTACGAGATTCCCTGCGGCGAATGTACAAGTTCATAGGCCTACATCGGCCAGACAGGTAGACAACTCGGAGATAGACTGAAGGAACACAAGTCAACTGCCCCCAGCCGCAAACCCTCTGCTGTTGCAGAGCACAAAACAGAGTCTCACCACAACATTGACTGGGAATCCACAAAGGTGTTAGCTAAGGATGATAGAGAGTACCCCCGTTTAGTGCGGGAGGCCCTCCAGATCAAGAAGAAATCGCCAGAACTAAATCGCGATCAAGGGAAAAGGGGTATAATCCTTTTTGTCTTCCATGAGCAACCGCGTCATATCGAGTATAATCTTTCTTCCAGGAGCAACCACTGTGAATGATTGACGGGCTATTCCATTGCTCGTAATATGGTAGTTTATTTTAGTGGGGCAATGCTGGATGGTGCACGCGCGGGTGTACGATGTACAAGGTAGACTTGCTAGACTGGTGTAGTTGTGTGTGTGTGTGGGGGGGGGCGTGTTGTCTGAGATGTTAGGGATTATTTAATAGGCCTAATAGTTTTTAATATTGGAAGAACGTTTTAAACTTTAATTTAAGGCATCATTTTATACTATTTTAGATTTTCAATAACAAAATAATAAAATAGCATTTAAATGTTATATTAATAGGCCTAGGCCTATTTAAACTATACAGGAACGGGTTATGATATCATGATATGGCATTCGAGATCTGACTTAATAGTGTTTGGTGGCCATGGGAGTTAAAATATGTTATTTAGGTGGTCACTTTTAAGTGTCTAATCTGTAAAAAAATGTGAGATTTTGTTCATTTTAGGGCTGAAATTTTTAAAAAGATTAGCAAAAAATTTAAAATGAGTTTTTGTTAACATGTTAACTTAGGCCCTAACCATCACTTTTTTCCCAATGTTTCTCTATTTATGACAGCGATCGCACGCCATGGAAAAAAATGGCACACTTTCCGATAAAAATTTGGGGAAAAAAATAAATAAAAACAATCTTTCTTTCATGAAATTGAGGGCCATCAATAAACCAAAATTGACCCCGAATCTGTCGCACATCCCGTAGTAGGCCTACCCTCCTTTCCACCCCCTCCCCCCGGTCGCCCTAAACTAGACGTGTACCGGTATGTAACCGCCACGAGTATTTGTTTACCTGTATAGGCAAGCTCACCCCTACAGTCGCAATAGTTCTAGCCCAGATAGCTTAAAACTCACGCCTACTAATAACGTACTTTCATCAAGTGATGGCGCTATAAGGTTTACCACGGAAGCTGTTTGGTTTACCGTGGAAGAAGATTATACCCCATAAGGAGTGGAATTGCCCCTGGGAATTGCCAACCTTATACAATTACGCCCTCATTCGACCAAAAGTTGCCAATGAACAACAAAAGGGCAAGTCCATCACAACATCTTAGGACTTCTTCTGATGAGGATGTGTGTCACACATCGAAAATTCAAGGTTAATTAGTGAATTTCTGTGCTGAAAGTCAGTTTAAACTTTTGGAAATCGTTAATGATCTTGCTTCTTCAACCCAGGGACAGATGCTTTTCATACTTGGGATCTGAACCGTTAATGATCTTGCTTCTTCAACCCAGGGACAGATGCTTTTCATACTTGGGATCTGAACCGTTACTGAACTTGATTCTTCAACCCAGGGACAGATGCTTTTCATACTTGGGATCTGAACCGTTACTGAACTTGATTCTTCAACCCAGGGACAGATGCTTTTCATACTTGGGATCTGAACCGGTAATGATCTTGATTCTTCAACCCAGGGACAGATGCTTTTCATACTTGGGATCTGAACCGTTAATGATCTTGATTCTTCACCCAGGGACAGATGCTTTTCATACTTGGGATCTGAACCGTTACTGAACTTGATTCTTCAACCCAGGGACAGATGCTTTTCATACTTGGGATCTGAACCGTTACTGAACTTGATTCTTCAACCCAGGGACAGATGCTTTTCATACTTGGGATCTGAACCGGTAATGATCTTGATTCTTCAACCCAGGGACAGATGCTTTTCATACTTGGGATCTGAACCGTTAATGATCTTGCTTCTTCACCCAGGGACAGATGCTTTTCATACTTGGGATCTGAACTGTTAATGATCTTGATTCTTCAACCCAGGGACAGATGCTTTTCATACTTGGGATCTGAACCGTTAATGATCTTGCTTCTTCACCCAGGGACAGATGCTTTTCATACTTGGGATCTGAACCGGTAATGATCTTGCTTCTTCAACCCAGGGACAGATGCTTTTCATACTTGGGATCTGAACCGTTAATGATCTTGCTTCTTCACCCAGGGACAGATGCTTTTCATACTTGGGATCTGAACCGTTAATGATCTTGATTCTTCAACCCAGGGACAGATGCTTTTCATACTTGGGATCTGAACCGTTAATGATCTTGCTTCTCAACCCAGGGACAGATGCTTTTCATACTTGGGATCTGAACCGTTAATGATCTTGATTCTTCAACCCAGGGACAGATGCTTTTCATACTTGGGATCTGAACCGGTAATGATCTTGCTTCTTCAACCCAGGGACAGATGCTTTTCATAATTGGGATCTGAACCGTTACTGAACTTGATTCTTCAACCCAGGGACAGATGCTTTTCATACTTGGGATCTGAACCGTTAATGATCTTGATTCTTCAACCCAGGGACAGATGCTTTTCATACTTGGGATCTGAACCGTTAATAATCTTGCTTCTTCACCCAAGGACAGATGCTTTTCATACTTGGGATCTGAACCGTTAATGATCTTCCTTCTTCACCCAGGGACAGATGCTTTTCATACATGGGATCTGAACCGTTATATGATCTTGCTTCTTCACCCAGGGACAGATGCTTTTCATACTTGGGATCTGAACCGTTAATGATCTTGATTCTTCAACCCAGGGACAGATGCTTTTCATATTTGGGATCTGAACCGTTAATGAACTTGATTCTTCAACCCAGGGACAGATGCTTTTCATACTTGGATCTGAACCGTTACTGAACTTGATTCTTCACCCAGGGACAGATGTGTTTCGTCATTGGTATCTATCACCATGACAACGAGATCAGCTGTAGCCCACGGCCGGCGACTATAGACTGCTTGTGAAATCAAAAGTTTGTGCACTTGACCGTCAGTTTAAGAATTCCAGAAGCAAAAAAAATTAATTTTCAAGCAAAACTGATGACAACATTTTTCAAAATATTTTGTTTAGCGTTAGCATGGTGAGCATCACTAAATATCCCCAATAAATATCAACTTCTTATGCGCTGATAAAATTTTTGTGATTTTAGGCTTTTGCTAGACTCTTAAAAATGAATTAGGCGTAAATAAAACACCACACTTTGCATATACTCAATCCATGTCCTCCCATGCAGCTCCTCTCGCTATACACTGTAAATGTAGGTTTGTCAAAAAAGTCAAATTCGACTAATTTTTGACTAACTAAAATTAGTCATACAGAAAGAATAAGAAATTGCATGAGTAATGACGGATTTATGACGTATCGTGATTTAATCAGTAATTGTACGTGCATTGCTAATTGATTGCTATTGAATGACTTATTAAATGACTAATAATTTATCAAAAATCTCATTTTCGATAATATAATTTTTTGTAATTTGCGGAAGAATGGACCAATTTTGCATGTTTTCTTATAATTGCAGTCACAAAATTCAAAGACTTGGAACAAGCCTAAGCATTTAATATGATGAGATAATAAGCTATGAGTTTTTCTCGTAATTTTAACTTGTTTTATGTTAATTTTGATAATTGGTTATAAAAGATATTAAAAACGTGTTTTCCAAAAATTAGAATGCATAGCCGGAAATTAGTCTAGTACAAGTATTTGGGCTTGATTGTCACAGCATTAAAAAAAATCAACAACAACAAAAAAACAAAACAAAAACAAAAACAAAAACAAAACAAATAATTGCCGTCCAAATTGTGATAATCCTGTTGTCATGAAAACTTTTGAACGCGTAATCCATATAGTTGTAATTTTGTAATTTTATCCTATTTTGGCCCAAAACACGGGTGTTTTTGGACAAAAAAGAAAGTTGCACAGGACAATTATTGCTTTATTTTTTTGATCTAGACCTATTAAGGGTAGACAAGATATTGTTGGTCGAAGCAACCTAAAATCGATTTTCATTATCTAAATCAATATATTATTGAAAAATAACATTTTGATGTTTTGCAAAAGTGCATTCTACAAATCGTATACTTTGCAAACTTGCTTAATTTATTGTTGTTTTATTTATTTATTTATTAACCATATTTAAACAGGGTAACCTACTCAACAAATATTACAAAGTTGATTTTCAGTAGGGCCCTGAGACAGACATATAAAAGCATTGAATACACGTAGATTATACATTATTAAAAACCATTAAAAATTGAGCTTACATAAATATTACACAGCATTAAAATACATTATAAAAATATTATACAGCATGAAAATCAAGATTTTGTAATTAAAAATAATTGAAAGAGAAACACGAAGTATTTAAAACATTTGACATGTATGAGCTGCAAAATTAGTTGTGCTACAATTTCAGGTCTTCTTTGAGTTTCTTTTTGAATTGCATTAGTGAGTTGACTTGACGAATATCTTTCGAAATAACATTCCATAATACGCTACCTTTGTATTGGAAAGAGCTTTTACCATAATTTGTATTGCACTTTGGAACATATAAATCGCCATTTACACTACCTCTAGTGTTAACAGAATGAATGATATTAACTGGACGAAACAAATCATTGAGGTAGGAGGGTGCAATTTCATTTTTAACTTTAAACATCATACATCCAGTTAAGAAATATACGGTCTCTTATATTCATGAAGCCTAAGGTACGTAACATGTCGTTTATATGAGTTCTGTATGGTACACTTAGTATAATTCGCATTGCCGTGTTTTGGAGTTTTTGAAGCTTATTTAAGTTTATTACACTGCAGCTACTCCAAATTCTAATTGCATAATCAAAATGTGGTAAAACCATAGTGTTGTAAATAGTAATCGGTGAACTTCTTGGAACAAACGGCTTAATTCTTCTCATGACTGCAAGACTTGTACACACTTTACGACAAATATTGTTGATCTGCTCTTTCCATTTCAAGTTAACATCAATTTGAACACCAAGATATTTGATACATGTGACATTTCCAATCTCAACATTATTCATATACACTTTGACGTGATCAATTTTACTAGTTTTAACAGGTGTACCAAGTAACATAACTTTTGTTTTCTTCACATTTGCTTTCATAAGATTATTATCAAACCATTTACAGAGTGTATTAAGATCTTCATTTAGGTTATTCTCTATTTGCTTAACATCTTTGCTACAAACATAAATTAAGGTATCGTCGGCATACATGTCAACAACTGAATGTTTTAGATCATTTGGCATGTCATTAATAAATAAAAGAAATAAGAGTGGCCCAAGGATGGAGCCTTGAGGAACTCCTGATGATATAACATGAGGCATAGAAATGGAATTATTAATAGAGACATATTGGGTACGTTTGGTGAGATATGTTTCAAACCATTTTCGTTCATTATCTTTAACACCCAATGCGTGCATCTTTTGAACAAGCAGTTTATGATTTACCATGTCAAAGGCTTTACTTAAATCTACAAAGACTGCTCCAACATAATTACCATTATCTATATCTGTACTCCATTTATCAATCGTTTTAAGGAGAGCTGTAACAGGTGGAGTGTTGTTTACGAAAACCAGATTGACCTTTGTACAAAATATTGTTGTCGGTGACATAATTATATAACTGACTATGAACAATCTTTTCCAGTAGCTTAGAGCACCCAGTAGTTAATGAGTTATGTACGTTTTACAAAAGTGTTGTTGTTTCAGCCCTCTTACAACGTAACTCAAGAACCGCAGCACCTATAAAAGTATATCTGTGATATTTTAATTCTTCTACACACTCGCTATGAATTGAGCAATGCAGTTTTTGCCAAAGCTCACTACCATTCGTAAGATGCTGTGAACTACCAAATCACAACATTTAGGGGGGACGTTGCCGACCCCGTTTCCATATAGGTCTAACATTTGTTGTTTTTATAATACTTGGATATTGTATAGGGCCTGTGCAATTTAAAAGAAGGGGCAAGCGTTTTTTGGCAGGTCAAAAAGGGGGAGACATCAAATCCTTCAAGTTAACACGCAAAGATGCTTTAAATCAAACGAATTATTTATTGAAAGTATAAAATGATTGTGTAATGCTCTTGTAAATAATACATGAATTACTCTTAAATCAAAATTAGTATTATGACCATCTTTATATACAATGGATGCTTAAAAAATAGTCTTGTTCTTGTCCGGGGTTCTTGTTCTTGCAACTGAAACAACCTTGATCGTAACATTTACTGAGGAGGACACCCTATAAAGTTTTGTCCAGAAGTCTGATTTTTACGTGATTGTGTTAAGAGACCAGGGGTCCATTTCACTAAACTTTACGAAGCTTCGCAAGTCTCGAAATCGTTCGTAACTTACGACGAGTCCTAAGTATCATTTCATTAAACTCACGAACGGCACCCTTCATAAGTAATAGGGATTTTCTACAGGGGCCGGGACCCTTCGGAAAGTTACGTCTACTATACACTGAAAACTTAAACTAGTCAATTGCAGGCTGGACTAGCTTTAAACTAGTCAAACTGGTTAGTCAAGCCTGTTTGACTAGCTTAAGCTAGTATTTCAACCTAGTCAAGCCTGCTGGACTAGTTTTCAGCCAGCTGGACTAGTTTTTGATTAGTCCAGCTGGCTTGACTAACGTGATTTGTCCTGCTTGACTAGTTTTGAGGATTGACTAGCTTATGGTTAGTCAAGCAGGAAGGAAGATGGTCTGGCTTGACTAGCTTAAGTTAGTCAATTTGCCAGTACTCTGTGGTATGTGACCTCTGACCCAACTGAAATCTAAGCAGGTCTTCTAGCGGGCAAACATAGATTTTGCAACTGTCAACTGCTGAGGTCAACTGCATACTCACTTCAATGGTTCACTACAGAGCAACGCTCTCAAGTTTTTGCCACAAAATGTCCTGGAATTAATTCATCAAGATTTTGTATAACATGTCATTCAATTCTAGGTAAGTCTTGCTTTGTGTTGATATATGTAAGGTTGCAATTTGTTATACATCAGAAAGGCACAAATAATATCAGCTCAGAGGCCTATGCACCGCATACAGTAAACAGTACAATACATCATGCACTAATTTTGTTGTTTATAGCAATCATGTGTACACTATATATGATATTCTACAATGTACTTGTATTTGGGCCTTGGTCATCAATTTAAGTAAAAGTAGGCCTACATGCCTTGGCACCTTTATAATGATATAAAGGTATTGGTAAGCTAGCTGATGAGCCCAGATCCTCCAAGACCAAGTTAAATTAATAGGGACTGCTTCTGTGTACAGTGTGTAATATTATAAGCCGCGGGGGATGGGGGTTAAGTTGTGTACTGTTTTTGATACTTTATTGTTTGTTGCTATAATTTATTCTAAATGTAAAGTACAATTCATGGTTCAAGGACCACAATGGAATTAGAATAAACTATACTTGGAATAAAGTGAAATTAAATTGGGAGGGGGGACTTTTTGGCTAGCCGAAAGGGGGGGCAATTTTGGTACACATTCAGGGGCACCTTTTAAATAAAATGATCTTAAAAGGCTTAGGAAACAGTACGGAAATGCTATGTAAATTTTCCTACTCGCAATATAGACCATGGTTGCAAAATGGGATCCCAAAATTTGGCACTATAGGGGACCTACAAGGGGTGGATTTTGGGTAGGCCTAGAGGTAGGGGCAAGCATTTTTGGGTATGCCGTTTGCAAATTCCTCCAGGGGCTCTCAACAATTACAAAGCCCCAGTTATAAATTAATCAAAGGCAACACATGATGATGAAGATTGTCTGTAAATTCAAAGCGACCCATGATTGAGCCAAATTTCAAGAACATTTTGAGCAATTTTAACCCCTATTTTGTTCTAAAACGAGTATTATTTTTATTTGGATTGAAAAACTACCACTATTTTTCATAATTTCGACTTTCGAGAACATTCCGATATTAAGAAACCTTAATTTTGGTAAACTAGTAAAGTGATCGAATTTGAAATACATATTAATTAAAATATTACCCAACATGTAAACAGAATACAGAGCGTGTTGACGTGTGGTGTGCTGGTGGTATACATTTATGTGCCATGCTTAGGCTAATTAAACTTAGCAGAAATCATTAATTAAAGCTGGATGGATGCTTTTTTGTTCATAAATACTATATATTAATAGACCAACTAGAAATTTTAAAACATTTTTTTTTTCACTATTTTTAAGAAATTTAAAGTCAAACTTAAAACCAATTTCAAATATGACTCATTTAAATAGTAATAACTTGCTAAAAATGCTATGTACATGGTCTGCAAAATTATTAATTATCACTTTTTAGAATAATAACCACGACCCAAACAAAATCTACAGTCGACAGTTTGTCAAATTATACCATTTTAATGTCATGTATTTTTTTCATTTAGGTTCTGTTCCTTTTCTGACGAGATGCAACCGTGAAGCTTGAAAGACCCAAAGCCATCATATACACTATACAGTCTGGAGGATTTCACTCAAATACCAAAGGTAATTGAAAATTGTATGACCAGATGACAGCCTCATCCCCTACTGTTACAAATATCTGATCAAAAGGAAGATTTTTTTGGCATCAGAAGAAAGCTCATATATTATAACCCCAAGTGAAATTTTATGCCTGAAATACGTTACGTTTTAGCATGTTTAAATGTTATAAACTGTGATTACCACACAATGGTTCTCAGTGGCGGCACCAAGATTTTGGGTGGGTGTGGGGGATGGGGAGTAAATTTCAGGGGGGGCAAAATCAACAAATGTTGGGTTAAATTGCTGCAAAAAGTGAAAATTTGAGTTAAAAGTGGGGCCAAGAAAAATATGGGGAAGCAAATGCCCCATGTATTGCCTCAACTATTGGTTCTAGGCCATTTTAAAACACATTTTTGCTTCTAAATGTTAAAACTGCTACTAAGGCAATTTAACTCGAAAGTCATATCACCAAGAAATCAGAAATTAGTGTGATGCCGGCCTCAATGTGAGGTATCTTCAAAACACAACAGAATGTCAGAATCTGACCATGCCCTTTACGACAGTACGCTATATTTGTAAACACCGTCCCTGGTAAATACTGTCCCAAAAAATGATGTGGAAATACATGACCAACCAAAATTTTGGAGGTGTAAGAACTTCCTTAAATTTTGGTGATTTAATTGGTGGGACTATTAGGCCTATGGAACCCCCGAAGTGACATGGAAGAAAAATAACTTGGGGCCCAAGATAGGAACTTGGGGCCCCGACATCGTAACTTGGGGTCCGAGTTAGTAACTCGGGCCCCGAAATACTATCTCGGACTCCCGGCTTAGTAAGTTGGGGCCGAGTTACTAATTCAGGGCCCTGAGTTACTATCTCGGCCCTGTTACTATCTCAGGGCCTGAGTTACTATCATCCCAGACCCGAGTTACTAATGCGAGGCCACAGGTACTATCTCGTGCCCCAAGTTACTATCTCAGACCCTGAGTTACTAAGTCGGGGCCCCAAGTTACTATCTCGGGGCCCGAGTTACTATTTCGGGCCCTGAGTTACTACCTCGGGCCATGATGTACTATGTCGGACCCCGAGTTACTATGACGGGACCCCGAGTTTCTATGTCGGGACCCCAAGTTACTATCTCGGGACCCTGAGTTACTATCTCAGGGCCCCGAGTTACTATCTCGGGGCCCTGAGTTACCATCTCTGGGCCGCGAGTTACTAAGTCAGACTCCGTTTTTTTCTTCCATATCACTTTGGGGCTCCGTAGACTATACATGTATTAAACTGTAAATAAAGTTCTTGCTGACACAAAATATTTTTTCAGAAAACTGCCAGATGTGAAAGCAGGAATATTCATTTTGCCTATTAAAGTTTAACTAATAGTTACTTTTTGTATAATTTGCTTTCAGGTTCTGCTGAAATGTAACCCAACTGTGGTAGAAATGGACTTCCAACAATTGCAACTCATCAAGAAGAAAATGCTGTACATCAGCCGTGCAAAATAACGAGTTAAAGACGTTACACAAACAAGCAGTGTGAAAAAAGAACCTTGCACTAATTTTGCCTGATGTCAAAGATGGATTTATCTGAATCATGCACATGAAACTTGCCTGATTCATGATTTGATACGCATTCAAAATGATTTCATCAAAACTTTTGATTGTGGTGACTTCATTATTGTGAATATGAGTGACAAAATTTAATGACTATTTTTCTCCCAATCAGGCATTAATAAAAAATTATATAATGCCCTTTCCGACCAGCGGTGGTCTGCTATCTCTAAGGACCACAATCTCTAAGGTTCGCTTTCTCTAAGGTTCGCAAATATGAATTGTAGATTTAAAAAAAGGAACATCATGAGTTTGTTTGCTGGATGACTATGCAATGACGTCACTGCCATATCAGGGTGAAAATGGTATTATACCTATCCATGATGCTTATTTTGTATGTTAATTTGTATGATATCTGGATAGACTCTATACTGTGAATTGTAATCAACATGATCAATATTAATGTTTTTAATCTGTCAAAACCAAGCTGTTTTTAACAAAAAACAGTTACGGTTTTGACAGATTAAATACATTTATAATTAGTTATTTATTTACTAAATTTCATAAACAGAAATCTTTGTAATTTATGTTTAAGGCTTTTATAATAATATTATGAAGAGTTAGGTATCATAATGTTTTGTTGGATGCAAGATAAGAATGTCATAAAGTTTTTCTAATGATATTTTGGACTTTGAATTGTTTCTTATTTCAGAATCTATTGTCTCCAAAAGAGGATAGGATACAGTCTGTGGTGGGTACTACTAGGTAGCCAGATGAAATGAGACAACATGGTCAGAAGAGAAAATCAAAATCCTCGCCAACATGCAGGTCTAGTTCTGTACTAATTATTGGTGCTTGCTTTTGCTTCATATTTCACTATTTATGCTGCATGATTCAAGATTATCTATGGAATAATTCTTGTAAATTCATGCAGGGAAGCAATAAGCAAACATTAATATATCTAGACTAAATCCACATGTGGCTCATTTACTTTCCAATTGTATAACCCTTATCAGACTGTATCCAATCTGCAACTGCATGTATGGTTTGCATTAGGTTTGTTCGGCTGGCTGGACTAGCTTGAGGTTAGTCGAGCATGTTAGTCAAGCCAGCTGGACTAATGTTACATTAGTCCAGCTGGCTTGACTAGAAACTATGTTAGTCCAGATGGGCACCAGTTGGACTAACTTAAAGCTAGTCAATAACTAGTCGAGCGACTAACTTTAACTAGTCCAGCATGCTGGACTAACATCAAGCTAGTCAAGAAACTAGTCAAGCGACTAACCTGAACTAGTCCAGCGTGCTGGACTAACATCAAGCTAGTCAAGCGACTAACCAAAAGCTAGTCAAGCGACTAACTAAAAGCTAGTCCAGCATGCTGGACTAAGATAAGTTAGTCAACCTTGTTAGTCCAGCAAAACTGACTAGCTTAAAGCTAGTCCAGGTGGGCACCATCTGGACTAGCTTTAAGTTAGTCCAGCTGACCAATTTAGGTTTTCAGTGTAGTATTGGGTATTCGTAACTTTACGAACGGTTAGTGGAGTTACGAAGGGTTAAAAGTTAAGTGAAATGGACCCCAGACATGGGCCGTGTTATTGGTAATGTGATTTCATTGTTCTTGGAATCACTATATTATTGACAAATTAGGACCAAAAGTTTAGTGTCATGAATTAATGATAACTAACTAAGCGACACCAGGGAAGTGAGACTTCCCTGGCGACACTAACACTCTGGGTGGACATAGGCTGCTAGTGCCCACCACTGCATTATCATGATAATGGCTATTATAAGATCAGTTCAAACAACAAGTCGTGATTCTCCATTTTTTGGAACAAGAGGTAGTCAGACCTCCCAAAACATCCATAGAAAATAGGCCCATAATCCTGATGATATGTTTACCAACATTGATCTCAACATGCTCAAGTGATATGTATCATAGTGATGAGAAAATAATAATTATTCTTTAGAAATCTAGTATGACGCAGAGAGTTGGGGCTGCATGCCTTTAGAGAGATTGAGAAGATCTGCTTGACAGTCGATCTCTGATCTCATATCTATACACACATACTCCATCGAGCCTGAATACTAACTACGAATATAACTCTTTATACCTTTTCATTTATTGGACTCAAGAAAGAAACAACCAGACAAGTTATGGTCACACAATAAACAGCACCTTTGAAAATAATACTGCACCAAAAAGTATCCTGGCACTTTGAAAAAAATCCCAATTTTAAAACTAAACCATATTGGGATTTTTTTTTAAATAGATGCACTATCTATTCTTAACTTGCATGTGACCTCAAGAAGTAAAGTTAACCAGCATTTGATTTGACGAAGGTCCAGTTTTAAAAGTGACAAACAGTCCTATACAAAGCACAAAGTTTCCAACAAGCACAATAAAGAGACAACACAGTTTCTTCAGTCAAGCTTTATTTAAAACAGTAAGTTTAATTTATTTTTTTCTTCTCTGTACTTGTCAGGACTTTTATTTTATTTTTCAGTTCTTTTGTTTCAGTTTTCTCTAGTGCCTTTTGTTCAAGTTCTTTTAATCCCATCAATATCTTGTGTGCATTGTGCATCGTCGTTGACATTGCATACTCTAGAAGCGTGTACAGGCCCAGAGCCAGTAAATTTGTCACGTCTAATGTAACTTTAATTCTTGAGGTCACATTGGATTCAATGGGGTGTCATAATGTGCAGGATTAGTGCATCTATTATAAAAAATAAATTGACCCAAATATTTTTGAGTTTTAAAATTAGGATTTTTATTCCAAGTGTAAGGATACTTTTTTTGTTTTTAGTTTGTATACAAATAACCATTGTCCAACAACACCGAAAATTCGGTTTTATTTTTGCTATGCAAATAAATTAATATTATGTGGTTTGACACCAACTATTTCTCGTGGACTTTATTAGTGATAATTTTTCACACCTACGCAGCCACTACTTTTTTTTATTGTGGGACATTAGAGCACATCAGACATATCGAATTGCATTCTGAATACGAAGAATGTCCTTCTGATATCAAATAATTTTGATTTTTTGAAATTCGAAATGTAATACACATTTATGGCAAATGATTAAAAATTTATATTTTTGATATTTAACAGTACTCGAAGTAAACTTTATAAATCTGATGATTTATACTTAAAGTGTATGTAGGTGGGATGAAAAGCCGATGATCAATTAAAAATTTTGACCTTTCGTATTGAAGATATGGATTTTTGTCCCAAAACACAAAAAAAAATTGGTCTTTTTGGGAAAAAAATCCATATCTGTACAATTTGAACATTTATATCAATACGGAAATACCAGTTATATCCTTGTTTTTATTTATCATTGAAGCTAATATTTCTACTTGTAAAGCAAATACATGCGGCGAGAGAGGGTCACCTTGGCTATAGCTACGCTGAATTTGGAAATAGTTCGATTATATTCCCATTTCTAATTACAGACGAAAAAGGGTTCTTAAACAAACCATCTGCAAAATGTAAGTTCAGACAATATAAAATCATGTGAGATCAAACGGTGTTTCTAAATATATTAGTAAAAGCATCATAGGTTACAAAAGTACACAATTTCAAATGACAATTAATGTTTAATAATTTGCATCTCTTTACAAGCAACTAAGCAACACAAGCAACGTTGATCACGTTCTACTTTCTTATTAATGTACAGTATAGTTGTATATTGAAAAGTGTCACAATTTAAGATGGGATTAACGGAGTATATCGCAGGAGGATCGAAAGGAAAAGGAATGAAATCAAAAGAATTATAAATTACCTTCTTTACAAGTATGCAGATATCCCAGTAGTAGAATCACGTTTTCCGCTTGCAATATGTTTCTGGAACAGGTTCTATGTCAATTATACATTATGTACAACATTAAGAAAATAAAGGCAAAGAAGAAGAGAACAACCCGAAAAAAAGCAACCATATGAGCGTTGTAGCATGCCGTACATTTCTCCATCCAGTCCAGTTTCTTTCCTAAAGTGCTAATATATATTGGTATAACAGTCTTAAAATGCTAATATTCGGCATTTTAGTTCAGCGATAACGCAAGGTTTTGTCAAGTTAAAAATACATTAAGGTAACGCAAGATTTTGTCCAGTTAAAAATGGCAATGGCTGAGGAAAGGCGCACACCTCCAAATCATTCCGTTCGCGATGTAATGTGGATGAGTTCCGGTAAAAAACAAAATCTTTTTAGTGGTATTTTGGGCCTTTCTGTGGACTTGTAAGGAAAGAGAGAAGCATGTTATAGCTTAAATAAAATTTGAGACCTATACATGAACTTGGATTGCCCAAATGGCGAAAAATGGTGATGGCGCTGTTTCAACGCACATATTTCGAAATATAATCGAAAGAATACCAGTACATTGAAACATATATTCATTTTCATCGATTTGCAATCGATTGGTAGTATTTGTATATTCAATTTGTTGCCCAAAACGTCTGAAATCGCGTGTCTTTCCATGGGACGCTGTATTGGTGGTGTGCGCCCGAAATCTACAGCGACGAACGCGGAGACGCACGGTCCACAGTAAAGACATGCTTGTTATATGGGTCCGATGTAGGAGGGCCTCTCAGGGCTAGTAAATCAACTTACTGAGTAGCGCCTAATATTAAGACTTTAAATAATTAATAGAGAGAATGGGTTTCTTCATCAGCAACAGAGCAGTCTCAACGCAGGACAACAGATTCTTTTGTTCTGCAAGGCTCACTCAGTCATTTAATGAGGCAATACAAACGATCGAATTTGGTATTCAAATGAACAAAATTTTGAGTTACACCTTTTCAGTGTAAAATTTTTTTCTCGGCCAAATGAAGAGCAATAATTTTAATTTTTTCAGTAAATGTCAGGAAAAACTGTGATGCTTGATACTGTATTTTTTTTCAAATCCTAGTGTTAAACTTAGGCGTGAAATTCAATCATTTAGTGTAAGATTTTCGACTTTGATAGGTTTCAACTCTGCCCGCGAGCCTTTTTTTTGGATCAACCTTTTAGCTTTTCAAAGTAATATAGTTGGCTTATGAAGGATTTTTCCCAACTTTCTAACGCACATCACCGTGAGCGATATATCATAGTTTTGTCAGAATTTCCGTTTTGATTTCACCATTTTTTACTGCCGGCTGAAAATTTTTCAAAATCAACGCGTGAAATCTGAGGCATTGTAAATCGATATCCCTGGGTGCAATCTAAAGACCGGCCTGGCTACAGTGTTGCCAGAACTTCAATATAGCAAAGAAATTCCCAGACCTAGCGCTCCTATGACACTGTTCATGTTAAGCATGATGAGGATCTTTCATCACGTGAGTGATTAATCATTTGATTTCATCATCACCGTGATCATCGGACCAATGTGTTGAAATTTGCTTCTCCTCAAAACAACTTTGCCTAACATTTGGTAAAAAAAATCAACAATCTTACATGCAATTGGGCAATATTTTAAACAAAACTTTCATTTACAAAACATAAATATTACGCTGTATGTTTTATCAAGCAAACGGTTTGGAACACACTTCCAAATAACTTTCGTAACATCCCCAGACTTTCGTTACCGTATTTAAACGCCAGCTCAAAACCAATTTTTGTAAATTGATTGTTTTTATGTTCGTTTGTCAATTTCGTGCTTTACGCGCTTTGAGTTCCTCATCGGAAGAGATTGTGCCTTATAAGAACCATTCATTATCATTGTTAACTTAAACAGGTTTTTGTTTTTAAACAAAAACCTGTTCAAGCAATTTAACAGTGCTTGCCTAAAAACAGAATAACTTAGATGTTAATACTTGACCAAGTGTTTCAATTGTCATGAAGATGACTGGGTATGGTGCCTTTTGTTTGTGTTTGTTTGAAACTGCTTTTGGATAAAAATTCCCTTTAAAAGGGAAAGCCAGCCTCAATGTAGAAGAGGTCTTGTAATTAGTTTTGGTCAATGTGAAAGGCATTTTTAGGATCACGCTTACATCTACATGACAGTCCACCAAACCATCAACGATGAGAACATGCACACTGAAACAGCAGAAAACATTAATTCCTAATCTCATGTCAACTCTTTTAATTCATTACATGTACTCCAAATTGTTCTGGTCTGTTTGTTTTGTTGTTGTTGTTGTTGTTGTTGTCGTTGGTTTTTTTGTCTTTTCAGCTTTTTACCCACGATATCTCAATTTCCAATTTTGTAATACCAGAACTTACGAACTCAATATCTTCGCTTAGGAATGTCCGATTTCACTGCTTTCGATATATACACTGCCGGTTTGAGTTAACTTACATGTACATTTTATTTTAAAATAACTTAATTAATTCGCAATGTATAGTTTAAGCCTACTATATTATAATAGATAGTGGCCAGCACATTTATAAAGGACTGGTTACTCACTACAATCTTCACTCTTAAACTGTGTTTTTCTGAATGTGCTGATCATGTTGATTGCTAGTCGGAAACTCCTGCGAAGCTATGGACATGGCATCTTACATACTCCATTCTATAACAGTCTGCCTAGTGCCTTGTGTGTTTTCTCTTCAATCATTTTGTTGAATGTAATTTTATGAATCAAATAGTTATGTGTCATTTTATTTATAATAAAGAAGTTATTAAATTAATAAAGTAAGACAATTTATTTATCTATAAGTGCATGTCAAATGGGGTACATTGTTCAATACTATATGCATAAATTATGCCCATATTATAGCTAGGCCCTAAAACTTTATTTTTTGCATCGGATTTTTCCTGTTGAAAAGACAAAACTGATGTTTATGATAGCAACCATTTCATCAATAACATTTTGAGTCATTTTTATCCATAAAACGACACAGGATATGATAGATAACTACTTTCACATCAATATGGTCCATATGATCACAGATTGTTGAGAATCTGTGATATGATCCGGGGATATCATGAAGATTTTGATTCTATAGATCTGTTATATCAACATGATATCACGCTGTTCAGTGGTCAAGGAGTAAGGACCCCCGGTCAAGGACACTGATATGACATCATAGGTGATGTCAGATTTTCTTCTGCTGACCATATGATGCTATATATATTAACTATTATTGTTACATTTAGGCCTTTAAACTTTTAAAGTCATAATTAATTAGTTCAAACATAACTTTGGTAATACTCACTCGTTTTCGTTCGTTGAAACGGCAAAACATACTTACTTTTCCTAACAAATCGAATTGAAATATTTAAAAAAAAATTTAACCACAAAAAGTAAAAAAAAAAAAATCATTCCAATACCACTAAAATATAATCTCTTGAGTAAACTGACCCCAAACCTGAAACAGGTACCAGCCCCGAATGGGCTGGCGAAAACCAGCGAAAGTCATAAGAAAGCAGCCAAAACAATACAAGGTTAAACATGGAAGTTTATAAAAAAACGTATTAAATAACCTAAAGGAAAAAAACCTCACATTTGTGGCAACAATGAGCCTTGCATTGAAAGTCATATTTAAAATGTGTTGAGTACCACCCAAAGTTTCCCTACATACACCCCCTACTACCCACCTCACACACCTCTGCACCCATCCACCCCACCCCATAGGCCTATATACATAATATTACATACCGGTATAATAATATTTATATAGCACGTTATAGCTATACATTTAGAAAGTATACACGCTATTAAGTATTATGACAAATAGGCCTACATGTCATATTAAAAACAAACCAGAACACAAGTCTGAAGGGTGTAATGAAAATGCAAACCCACGATGGGGGGGGTCATACAAAATTCACCTGGAGAGAGGATGGACAGAAAATTAAAATCCCTATAAATAACACACTAATTTTTCTAGGTTTGGACAGTGGATTTTCCCATGGACCTCAAACATGCGTCTTTTAATACGGACTAACCTAGGTAAACAAACCAACAGACAAATTTTGGTCGACGTACATAATCATGCAAACCATAATTTGCTATTGCAGGCTATCACCATGATCACGGAAGCAAATATCCAACATTCACGTGAATTTACCAAAGCACCCAAATGGGAGATTTGGGCTACAAAATCGCCCGTCGAGTAATCCTTAAGCCTTGCTTTCAATGCAGAAGAGACCTGGATTAGAACAAAGAAACTATTTATGCTGCTTGCTTTCGAGATAAAGTACTGAGTTTGAGATTTTAGGAGCATGTCGTGAAAAAAGGTGAAATCAAAACGGAAATTCTGACAAAACAGTAATAGATAGACCCACACGATGTGCTTTACACAGGTGGGAAATATCTTTCCTTAGCGAATTATATTAGCTGAAAAATGAATCCGAAAAAAGCTCGTGGACGGATCTTACACTAAACGACACAATTTCATACCTAATTTTAACACCAGGATTAAAAAAAATATATATATCCAAGCACTATGTTTTTAACGGACATTACTAAAAAAAAAATATTGCTTTATATTTGACTGAGAAAATTAATTTCATAGCAAAAAGGTGTATCTCTGAATTGTGCTGATCGATCGACTTTTAGCGCGACTATGCATTTCTAAAGAATCGGTTGTCCAGCATTCTAACTGAGAGGGCACTTTCTCTCTTTAGGTATCATAAAATAACAATCTCTGTATAGTAGGCACTGTGTGCCTACATACATTCCTTAGGCAAACAGTACATATTGTACGCCTATGTGTGAATGGGTGTTTCTCCATCAACTCCTAACAATATCTTAATATCGGCAAAAGGTTTTCAGTTATTGAATAATCGTAATGTTTCTCCATTACCATTAGGAAACGAATTTGGAGAAAACCTTTTAATAAAATAATATGCTGAGCCACCAGCCTGGGTGGCTCACGCTACTGTAATTTCACATGATTGAGCTCAGTAATACATCAAAGAATGTCTTCCAATTCATGAAAACAAATAGATAATCAGCTTATCGGATTAAAAGCTTAGAGGAAAGGTCTTGCTGCTCAGCGAGTGTTTGTAATTATCAGAAGGTTTTCTCCAAATTCATTCTCTAATGCACACGCCTTAATTTGAAATATATGCGTAGAGCTCCTGGTAGTTTGATACATCTCTGTCAGCTCCTAGATTTTCATAACCCATATTGTCTAGAGGTATTTCTACTCCTGTATTATCGTATTGTTTATCAACTGGGTTATTTGAATCTTGCGTCTGGGGTGGTAGGTGAGTAGAGTAGACAGACGGTTCTTGTTCTGGATTCTTTTTCCTAAAATATAAAATGATCAAATAAATAAATAAATAAATAAATAAAAAAATAAAAAAATAGATGAAAACATAAATATATAAATTATGCTTTTTACTCGATTAATTTCTTTCACATTTGGTTTGTATCTATTTCGGTAGAATCAGTATTATCTTGTTTCTAAGCTTCAGAGTCAAGCAATATGTGTTTTCTATTGAAATATGAGATTGCAGAGAATAATAAAGAGTGTACAAAAGTTAATGCTTTCCATACCGTCTACAATACATCACAAGGGCTATTGCAGCAATGGTTACTATGATTCCAACTGCAGCAGAAACTACAGCAACTATAATGATGGTTGAAGTGCTTGACGGAGAATTGTCTAAGAATGGTAATAAAATCAAAGATAACGAACGTTAGGTATATAATACTTGTGTAGAAAGGATTGAAGCCTTAGTGTACTTCTTGAGTTAAGGATAGACACAGCTTTGTGTTGTTGTTTCAGTCCCCTTAACAGCATAACGCAAGAACAAAAGTATATCTGTGATATTTGGATTCTTCTACACACTCGCTATGAAATGATCAATGTCATTTTTGCGAAAGCTCACTACCATTCTCAAGATATTGTGGACTTCCAAATCGCAACAGTTTAAAATAGTTGCTAACCTTAAGTCGTTTAGTTCCGTTGCGTGCGTCTATTTTATACGATTTACTCATTTGCATGTACTTTTTACCAAATACATTGCTTCGTGTTACTGTTGATAAGAGTGAATATGCTCTGTTTAGTTCCTGGCATTGTCAAGTGGATGTGTCTTGCCACTTCATTGCTTCTATTCAGTATGACATTGAATGCGATTTGCGCTTTAGATCGTTTTGTTGCAATATACAGACCATTTTCACAAAAGGTTTAAGGATATTTTTCGGGCTAATTAAGATGACATTCTTCTACTGTAAATGACAGTAGGAGAGCATGACCCAATGATTATATCAGTCGTTTCTGTTGCATCAGATCCCTGGTCGAGGTTCAATTCCCGGCGATGGTATTGCAGGGGGTAATGATTTGGGGAAACACATGTTCAGCCTGTTCTCTCCCAATGGTCATTCAGAATTGGGTAAATGAAAAATTTCATTCAGGGTTCACTAACTCGTCGCTCCCGTGTATATAGAGTCATTATACCTTTACATGTATATCACAGTATGTTTCGAAAAGAGTAGGGTGTTTACCACTGACTGTTTAGGGGAGCCCTAAGGGAAGCCCTTATAATTAGCATTGCCATTTGGGTACCCTTCTACTTACGAAGTGAAAATTTAAATAAACAACAATATAATACTGGATTATTGTTTGCTCACGTGAAGGAAAGTAAAGTCTTGCTCTCCATAGATGAATGTTGTCATCAAAAGGTGTTAGATTAATTTAAAAGGAGCCAATAGATCGGGTCATATCTTTCATATTGTATGACAATAGGTTTGTAAAGAATTTGTGACAGTCCTCTTGTGAAGGGCGGAAAATACGCATAATTTGGGGGTTAGTTGTTTGGTTTCAATAACTCCCTTCATCAATGGAATTTAGGGAGCTGCTTAGTTAAGGGTACATGCCCATGAGTTTTATTCAGGGGCGTGTTTGTAAAACGGCACAGCGCATTAGTAAAAGGAATAAAAAATACTAAAATTTTCACCGGGGTTCGAACCACTGCCAATTTCACTGAATGCTAAAGATGCCTATGCTGTGCCACGGTGACTGTGGTTAACATTCGGCGATTTTCAAAGATATACATATCAACACGTTTCTAGTGTATTGAAAATCATTTTGATTTTGATTTTGGTAGGAATACGGTCATAGAAAGACATATGACTCTACTTGTCTGTTTGTTTTTCATTTAATACAAATTAATTTTGATGAATTGAACTGGTACAACTCTTAGCACTCGTGATAAACGACGATTAATTTAGTAATAATAAAATGAAAACGCTGGGTCATTCACGACGTCATTTGTAATTTATGTCAAAACCTGGGGAGGACCACACACATCCGTGCTGCATGTATACGTGCTCAATCGATACTCAATGATCCAAACAATAGCGTTTGAATATACCGCCCTGCTTGACACATCTTGTCACTTGCGGGAAGATATACTATAGGCCTACCCTAATAGCTTACAATAGATACCCCACCGTAAATAGCTCTGTTCGTTATCTCGCTGTGCTAGTTTATACACGCAGCGTACGGACTTTTGAACCATATTTTTTTCAAAAATGATAGGAAGGGACTGTTTTCAGCTAAAATGTTGGTTATCAGCAGATGCTTAATGATACCGGAAAGTGTTGCAGAAAGGTAAGCGTACTCTTTATTTATTCAAAATATGTATATCAATAAATTTAAATTTGAAATCCAAAAAGTAAATGTCAGGTCAAAATTCTCACCTTAGAATTATTGTGAAATAAAATCATACCAAATTTAGGCTCCGCAAACAACGTCCAATTATTCCCATTGGTGTTTGCTACACGTGCATATAATAAATTATGATTTGGGGCTAATTTGAGAAGAGTTAATGCCTCGAGTTTCAAAATACACCGAGTGATGTTTTTTGATCAAAAACATCGACAATTCAAGACTCTGTAAAAACAAATCAAGAATTTTCTGGGATAATTGCAACTAAGTGCAATGACAGTTATGATCTAAGCTACCAGATGCATCATTAATTTCCTGACTATGATATTTAGTTGCGGGAAAAGATTACTTTAATGTTTTGGCGGGATTATTTCCCGCCAAAAATTTCAACCAAAAAGAGCATGTAGCCTTAATTGGTGGGTATTACGATCTTAGTGCGGATAGGTTTGCGCCGGTTCGGCTGCAACCAGCCTAGTTAATGCGATCTGATTGCGATGATTCACAGTGCTTCAAGTCCTCTGAGAAAAATGAGTTATACAATATCCAAAATGTATTTTCTTATATTATTATTATAATCAAAAATCACTTTTAGAGTTAGGTTCAAATTATTATTGACGGTCCCATAATTACGAAAAGTTTCGTCATTGAATGCGCTGATTTTAAAACAACATTTCCTTCGAATCATGTACAGGTAAATAGTGATAGAAAGAGGGGTGTTGAATAGATTTGACATAACACTTTTCGAAATTCATTCCAGCTTATCTTTCTATTTACATCTTTTTTAATCATTGATAATCATAACAGAAATCATACCTGGAACAAATTGGTAATCAATTGAGAAGCCTCTGTAATTTAAGGACGCATCTGATCTAAACTCAATCGTAAATTCTGTTCCACTTGATTGGTAGTAGTCGGCGATAGTTGTACCACAGTATGTACCAATTTTCAGATCGTCATGAGTGAAGGCACCGTCATACAAAGTCAATGTATCGTAGTCATTCTGACAGCCCGTAGTGTTGTCACTTTCCAGTGAGAAGTCAGTGATGGTGATAAGAACGGTATAGCCTTCTGGAGCTGTTAGTCTTTGTATTGAAAATAATAAAATAGAACCGGACGTATTTTTACATTAGAGCCTACGATACAACTATTTGCCATTTGTTGTTTTTGTTTGTTTTTTTCGTGTGGTTTTTCGATATATTTTTATCTTTTAGTTACTCCCAAATTGACGGACTGAACCACTCGATCATCAGGTATGCATAATTTGTATATAAGCCCGAAAGAAAAACCAAAAATTAACCCAACTCCTTTTTTTGGGAAAGGATAAAGAAAGAAGAAAGAAGAAAGGAAGAAGATGTAGAGAAATTATGTTTTCTCCATCCGGGTTTTGAACCACCAACCTCTCGGGTGCGGAGGACAAGACCGGTGATAGCAAGCCATAAGTGTGAACATTCCCCGGCCAACGTGTTCGTGTGTATGCTATTTATGTAGCCTCGGAGGATTGTATAATTGGATCACGTGGGATTGTATGGGCTTGCAATCGCTTCGTGCTGTATATTATGGTTTAATTGCGTCAGGGTTAAAATCAACAGTGTAAAATGTATGCAAGACAACCGCGCATTACGTATAATAATTTACATTGTAAATGATAAGATGAACAGTATGATATGTTTTGAAATTTAGTAAATTAATAGGTTATGTGCATTTTGAAAGACAACATTGTTAGATTTACAATGATTTATGTACTTTTTAAAGTATAAAGACATAAGTATCTAATGTGGCAAAATCGATAAAGGGATCACGGCCACTGTAAAAAATATTCTGAAACTATTTTACAAGATTAAATGAATTAATTATTTTCAACCTTGTAATACAGTATGCTTCTGACGGGTATGTCTCTGGATAGTTGGGAGATGTGATGGTTCCATTGGAGCTTGGGCCACCTTGTATGTTATTGTCGCAAGTGGTTACTGAAAAGTAAACAAAACCAAGCGGATTGTTTTTTTTATACTTAATATACTTTGTTTCGAGTATTTATTGTTTCAGTTATGTAACCATTATCAACCCTCTTGAATGGGAGCCTTACCCATAAAACGAGGTAGATATTAAATTGATGAAGTGATATCGCCTTGGACGGTTTGCGCTCCTCATTCTAATACACGAGCTCTCTATATCTTATTGAAGTTCAAACCACTTTATTGCCAATCCATTTTATTTTTTAAAGTTTAAACTGTTCTTGGTCAATTGTTGTTGCTAAATATTTAACTTCATGTATAAAATGTGCTTCTCCAGCTGAAATCCATACTATGGCCGATAAGGTAAATCTTCCACAATTCTACTGATTTGTACAGGTGTATTTTATGACTTACCTGCTGCATATTTGCCAATAAAACCGTACAGTTGACTGTCTTCAGTGTTCAGTTCTATCTCTAATGTGTTATATGGATAAAGTGGGTAAAACATTGACATTGGGGGTACTTGATTCAAACAGTAATTCGCCCTATCGACGTTGGCTACACTGAACGTCGCGAAATTTTGGCAACTTCGGGGATCTGCATCTTTACTTTTCACGACGGAGAAACGGAATATATACCCTCTTCCTATGGTGTTTATGTCGGTAGTAAGACGCCAGTGAAATTTAGTGTTACTTGGAATAGAGGGAATCCAGCGAGGGGTTCCTATTCTACCCACAATTGACATTATATCTCGTGGATCCTCAGTGTATGGTTCTAAGAGAGATGTGTCAGAAAGAATTGGAGGTGGAAACATCATTATAGCCTAATATTAAAATCTGATATTACAAGATCGATCGTCTTCAAAGGCATGAATAAATAAACCTGTAGCTACACTTCATTGTAATTGATATAGAGATGATGCTAACGACGACGATGACCATGATAATGATGACGACGACGACGGAAGACGACGATGATGACTGTGATAACAACGATGATGATAGCGCCATTGATGATAATGATAATGATGATGATGATGATGATGATGATGATGATGATGATGATGATGATGATGAAATTTCTTCTTACAATTATAGCTTTCTAATTCATACAGCTTAAAATTCAGCTCACCAATGGAAAGCTTTCAACTTGCATTCACGGAGTCGTTTAAGGGCTGGGGTATGAACGTTTGGACAGTATTTATTTTGGGACATTAGAGCACATCAGACATATCGAATTGCATTCTGAATACGAAGAATGTCATTCTGATATCAAATAATTTTGATTTTTGAAATTCGCAATTTAATACACATTTTATGGCAAATCATTAAAATTGATATTTTGATATTTAACAGTACTTGAAGTAAACTTTATAAATCTATTGATTTATACTTAAAGTGTATGTAGGTGGGATGAAAAGCCGACGATCAATTGAAAATTTTGACCTTTCGTATTGAAGATATGGATTTTTTTCCCAAAACACCAAAAAAAAAATTAGGTCTTTTGGGACAAAAATCCATATCTTCAATATGAATTGTCAATTGATCGTCTGCTTTTCCTCCCTGCTACATACACTTAAAGAATATATCATTAGATTTATATAATTTACTTCGAGGACTGTTATATATCAAAAATTTGAAAAATATCAAATTTTTATAATTTGTCATAAAATTTGTATTATATTGTGATTTTTAAAAAATGAAAATTATTTGATATCAGAAAGACATGCTTCGTATTCAGAATGCAATTCGATAGGTCTGAGGTGCTCTCATGTCCCACAAAAAATACTGTCGAAACGCAATAAACGCTCATGTTGGATCCCTTAACTTAGATATTAATTTACGTTATAAAACTCTGCAGTATAAGAAGCACTTTGGTAAGTCATACTTCAAAAAATTACATCATTAAATTTACAAATGTTTACTTTCATTAACTGTAAATGACATATATCACCAACCGACTTACTTCTAAATTTCTCAATTTGCAGATTGGTGTTATTGAAATTAAAATCCACTTTCTCGGTCTCGTATTGTTCGCCGGCAAAATGGCAAGTATAATATTCATATGGGGGCTCCAGACTGATGTCCACGGCGAGACAGATGTAGTCTTTCTCAAGACAACGCTGGGCGCAATTGGCATTGTCAGTTGCGTCCTCGGTTTCCACTACAGATGATTCACTCAATTTTATGTTGAATAAAAATAGGTCAAAATACTCGCCGTAACCAACTATAACAAGATAAGTACAACGGATGAAAGCATTTGTAGCTGTGATCAAAAAATCTGTACGACATTCCTTTCTTTTTGAGAAGGCGACTTACGTTACTCTAACTCGTAAATGCAACAAACGAAAATTACATTGAACGAACGGAAATAGTCATTCAACGAACTGAAATCGCCATTGAACAAATTGAAATTTGTAGAAAGCTGAACGGAAATCTGTCGATAGGTACTGATGAAACTTTAATAAGTGTGTTGGGGTGTAGGTGTGTGTGTCAAGAAGATAATGTCTGGTGACTTACCACAAGATGCCTCTTCTCCAGCGTATCTGCAGCCATCATTTAAGCCATTACATTTGTTATCATAGTGGGTGCATGAGCCTTCTGGACACTCAAATTCTTCGTAGGTACATTCTGGGAAAGCTGTACAAGTACAATTATTATAGGTATATTGAAATATTCAATATTTTGACCTTCTTTTTTCTTTTATTTCTTTGTTACTTTTTCTCAGTAGCGAAACCTCGATTGTTGTAATTAACCCTAACGCCCAAAGGGCTTTTCGGCGACTGGAAGGGAACCAAGGAAGGAATAAAGAGAGAAAATAAACAAAGAAGTTGTTTGCTCTGGGTGGGATTCGAACCTGAGACCCCTCGCATGCCAAGCACTAGTCACCGACACTATAGCCACGGGTCTTTCGCTGACCGGGCCAAGGAAAGCGTTCCTATAACATGCAGTGAGTTAATTGTAGTATTTTGTAGTACTCAGGCCTGTTAGGGCTAATAGTTGCACGTGTCAATCTTCAAACGTGTAAGGCTATGTAAATATGGAGGAAACGTGCTGTGGGAGCTCTGATTGAATACAATTTTATTTATCCAAATATTAGAAAAGCTTAAATAGGTGAATTCCTTTCAAAATTCATGGTATTGAAGTAACAAGGACATCATCCACCCAGCTGAAGATAAAATGTTTGATTACAACGTCATTGACAAAACGGAGATAATTGAGTTAAGGTTGACAAGAATAAATTGAGTCAAGAATTAATTTAGCCAAGAATCAATTTAGTCATAATTACTAATTGCGATTATTTTATATCCTCTTAATATGTTTATATAATAGAGACATTGCGATTTTCAAACGTAGACATCGGACGTACGTTGATCTATTCAAAACCACATTATGCAGTCATGTCTACAGCAGAATTCACCACGACCTTTGTAGGACTTAAACCCCATTACACCAAGATAAACCTCATTCAAAACAGCTCAACTATGTTAAATCAGGGATGTGTCTCATATCCCTGGTTAAATCCATAAACATATTTTTCTGATTTCCTGTGCGATATCGCAATGTACTGTGATGAAATAGGTATTATAATTTCAGTTCGATGCACCATTACAAAGCAAACGCACATTTACAATACTGAGCGTGGCCTTTGTTCCCGAAATGAGAACAAAAGTCTGCATATTGTTATCCAGCCATGTTGATGGTACAACTCATTTCAAACTTGTCACATGTATTGTGATCGTATCACACAAGTTAATGAGAAACATGTCGCTTTAGACTTAACACGGTTTGGAAAAAGTTTTTCCATTTTTTAGCTCCCTATCGGGCAGTCAGACTCCATATTTGGGAGGGCTCGACAACAATCTTCCCAAAATCGCAGTTTAATCATTTTTAGATGACCATAGAGGGAAAGAATTGAAGGTTTTTTTACAGCTTCTATGGCGAAAATTGATCAAACCGATCACACGATGGTGCTCGCTCGAAGTTGGAGCTATCTCGAGTCAGCTGTTGAGCACAATTTGCCATTAAAATTACACGTCCGACTATTATGAAATTTTAGAAGACTCTCTTCGGAAAAACAGCTCGACAACAGCTTTCCCGTGACATTTTTTACTTCAAATTGTAGTATGTTAAGGGATCTAAAATGAGCGTTTATTGCGTTTCGACAGTATTTTTTGTGGGACATGAGAGCACCTCAGACCTATCGAATTGCATTCTGAATACGAAGCATGTCTTTCTGATATCAAATAATTTTTTGAAAATCACAATATAATACAAATTTAAAAACAAATTATAAAAATTTGATATTTTTCAAATTTTTGATATATAACAGTCCTCGAAGTAAATTATATAAATCTAATGATATATTCTTAAAGTGTATGTAGCAGAGAGGAAAAGCCGACGGTCAATTGAAAATTTTGACCTTTCATATTGAAGATATGGATTTTTTTCCCCAAAAGGCCTAATTTTTTTTGGTGTTTTGGGAAAAAAAATCCATATCTTTAATACGAAAGGTCAAAATTTTCAATTGATCGTCGGCTTTTCATCCCACCTACATACACTTTAAGTATCAATCATCAGATTTATAAAGTTTACTTCAAGTCCTGTTAAATATCAAACATATCAATTTTAATGATTTGCCATAAAATGTGTATTAAATTGCGAATTTCAAAAATCAAAATTATTTGATATCAGAATGACATTCTTCGTATTCAGAATGCAATTCGATATGTCTGATGTGCTCTAATGTCCCAAAATAAATACTGCCCAAACGTTCATACCACAGCCCTTAAGAATGAACATTATAATTCACATGTGAGCCTCTATGGCTATTATTGGGTGAAGTGTTTTTCCTCCAGCCCACTAACTAGTATATTGCTAATACCTACAGTACAGTGAGTGAGCTAAAGGTCAATCATCAATTGGAGCGCTGTGTGTGCACTGAATAGGAAAAACGGACAGTAACTGCATAATGACTCACCTGTATCGAAGCGAGGTCACGTATTTTGCTATTTTTGAAGATATTCCACGTGCAAAATCGACGTAGATACATCGTTAAAAATGCACAAAATTTGTCCATTTCACAATATATTAAAGACAGTCAAAGATAATGAACATACGAAGGAAAGTCTAATTATTTTTATGATCCTTTTTGTTTGTAACAAATCATTATAATAAAGGTACAGCGATGTGTTAAAAATGGACTAAATTTAAACGCAATATTCTTACGCAGAGATTGCCCATTGAAATGTGTGTGATACTTTGCGTACAAAAATGACATTGCGATTTCCCATTTTGGATTCCAACGTAGAATAAAACGCAGATGCTACGTTGAAATATATGTTTTTGGGCAACTATAATATTTGGGGAGCACAAAAAAACAATTAAGTTTAATCAGCATGTAGGTCAAAATTTTAGTCAAAATCAAAAGCGGCCTGCTTGAATTAGACAGAGACTCAGCTTACTGTTATGTTTTCAATCACTATGCCCTCTATCGACCTAGATTAGATTAGATCAAATATTATAGTCTTCATTCCAGCTGACCTAATCTCCGCGTGACGAATGAGCACAATCCAGTTTGGAGCGAGGCTAGCAATATTTAACACCGTATTAACGAACGTAAAAACGTAGGTGAAAACGTACGTTCCACGTGCTGCGTTTGGAACATTTATTTATTTATTATTTTCTTCATTAACCCGGGACATGCAATCAGTGACCAGCACTGTTCCCCCTTGTTGCCCAGGATACAACACAGATAAACAACAAACATGTATTTAAAAGTAATTAAAAATATACATAAAAGTCATAAAATTAATACCATATAAATTATACACATACTAGGTACAAGAAATTTAAATAACAAATGGTTATTACATTTACAATTTGCTGCATAAAGGAGATATTATTGCAAGTTAGTATATATGAGACGTGTCATGTCAAAAGGAGACACTTTCGGGCAGGATCGTAAATGGAGAAATAGCCAAAAATCTGCTGGTGGGTGATTTTTTCACAATTTGGGTTTGTTGCTAATTTGTGATGTTATTAATGTTAAAAATATTGTCTGATAGTTTCAGACCGGAATGTAACTGGCATCTTGTATTTTTTTGAGACATTTTTCAAGTTAATTCCCACTCTCAACATTGTCAATAATATTTTTAAAGGCCGATATCTCAATTTACAATTTTATAATACCATAATTTCCGAACTCAATATCTTTGCTTAGGAATGTCCAAATTCATTTGGGAAAACGGCGTTGTGGAGCAAAATGTCTCGATATTTAAGATATGTAAAAACCTCAAAATTCATAACCTACCCAAAAGTGTCTCCTTTTGACATGACACGTCACATATGTTCTTGAAGACATTTGCATTGACAGGAAGGGGATTTTTAATGTTTCGGGGAAGATCATTCCAGGCCTTAGCCCCCCTGAACAGGAAAGTTCTCTTGCCGGTCTCAGTGCGCATCTTATTTATAACCAGATTCCCAGAGGTCGATGATCTGTGTGTGTAATTACTATTACTAATTACTAATACACTTGGTGAAATTTTGCACAGGTTTGCACCAGCCCCCAAGACATTTAAAAACATTGACACAGATATGATATTTACGACGATCAGAAAAAGTTTCCCAGTTTAGGGAATCAAAGACAAAATGAGTTGGAGTGCGCATTGGGACGCCAATGATTGCTCTACCGAGGCGTTTCTAATGACGATCCAACCTGTTCAGAAGAGTTAAGCCTGCATTTGACCAAATTAGATCACAATAATCAACTTTAGGTAAAACAACGGATGTATACAACAACTCCAGGGTGTCAACAATTTGGTGTTCCCATGTTAACCGCTTGTCAAAAATAATGTCAAGATACTAGAGAGATTGCGATTTTCCAAACGTAGACGTAGGACGTACG
The DNA here is from genome assembly GCF_039555335.1 of Amphiura filiformis. NCBI lineage: Eukaryota > Metazoa > Echinodermata > Ophiuroidea > Amphilepidida > Amphiuridae > Amphiura > Amphiura filiformis. The sequence continues at coordinate 4,097,820 of NC_092638.1, read as the reverse complement.
TTTTTACGTAGCTATGTATTGCAGTGAGGCCACATACTTTACCAACGCTCGTGTTGTGGCGCTATGTCCTATAGTCAGTCGTCTGGTGATTTGTTTTGCATGAAATCAGCCCGGGGTAGTCGGTGGGGTCAGGGATCAATAAAGGGATCTTAATCCTCTCTACGTCATACATAAATTCGCCCAGTCTCATTTCCCTAATATTAAATTTTTTTAAAATGGAATTTCAGTTCGGCACAGGTGGGCCTCGAACCCACGCCGCTGCTACATACAGAATACAGAAGTCCAGCGCACTAATCCACTGGACCACATGACAGTTCGGTAGCCATATTGAATTTTAAACAAATAGGTTATAGGCAACTCCAACATTGATCGGGTATAGACTACTTGACATGTGACGTCATTGCCCGGCAGTATGCGCGCGAATTATGACAATTTCCATGTTCTTTACCCTGCAGTGTGCGTACGCATCGTAGTTTGCTCAGGGCACGTGCATTTCAAATCGCCCACCATATTTCATATAGTACAAGAAAGCCATTGAACAGTGTGGCGGTTTGTCAGGGCGATGTGACTTCATTAGGCTGCGTTCACATAGAAGTATACTATTCGGGTATACGGTGCACGTTTTGCAGGTGCACGCGTATAGCTTTTAATCGAGCAATGCAATTCCATAGTACCGGGTCACATAAGGCTACGATCAGATAGAAGTATACTATTCGGGTATACGGTGCACGTTTTGCAGGTGCACGCGTATAGCTTAAATCGGGTAATGTAATTTCATAGTACCGGGTCACATAAGGCACTATTCGAAAAGGCGTATACCAGCGTATAGTATAGTATAGTGGGAATCGTGCATGCTCGATTTTAGTGCAGCGTATACCGTCCTAATTTTAAAACTAAACCATATGTAGGTAAATTCATTTTTTTTGTAATAGATGCACTATCTAATTCTGCACATTATGACACCTCATTCAATGCAATGTGACCTCGAGAAGTAAAGTTACAAGCATTTGATTAGACGAAGAAAATTGGTAAACTGACCTACAAATGTATACTCGCTATTAGCTATACAAAATACGCTCATTTGACCAGGCTGAGTTCACATAATATACTCCTATATGAACTCAGCCTGATCGAATGAGCGTATTTCGTATAGCGAATACCGTATACCGTATACTTCTATGTGAACTCAGCCTAAGGGCAATGTCGAGGATTATAGGACACAATCGATGGGGAGAGATGAGGTCCGACCAATTGCCTACGACCTTGTGTGCGATCATGTGTAACAGGCAATTCCCGATAATAATAGAGGTTCCCTGGGTTTGTTTGAGCATATCGACAGACGAGTCCCTCGCCTTTGTTGATAAACAATGATTTCATATTAGCATAATGACAGTGCTCATCAGTTAATAGCCACTTGGTGAATAGATGGGCATTATCAGCTTTCAAAGAGATGTCTTATGCAGCTGCCAATCACGATAGAGGCTTGAAAACATTTTGTTATAAACCCAAAAGTGATATAAGGACAAAACTGTGCATGTTGGTACTTGATTGTTTGGATTCATATATGTTGAAAATCTCTTGTAGTAGTATTTTTTATGTGTAGTGTATATTGTTTATAAATTATACAGCTTTTCAATTTTGGGCATTAATGCTCTGTTGCACTGTTTTCATCAACCTATTTTATCGTAGTCATGGTAGTGCATTAAGGCCGGCTTACACGATGCAATTTTCCATGCAATTGCCTGTTGCACAGACCTTGGAAAAAGATTGCTCCGTGTATTTTGGATTTGCAAGGAATTAATCCCCAAGCATCAGGCAAATTAATCCCCCGAGCAACAGGCAAAAAGGTAGAGACATGCTCTACTTTCAAGGTTGTTGCATGCAATCTAACCTCCTTCAGCCAATCAACTGAGTGAACATCGGCTGGTCACTGCATTCATTTGGGAATGTGTAGGGACCAGCTTGATTCACCATCCACAACATGATAAATGTGTGCACATGCTATTATAATACACTTGTAGGCCTATGTTGTTGTTGGTGGTGGTGTTTAGCCCTTTTGATCTTAGTTTTCCTTAGCCTTTTATTTATGGAAAAGTGTATAGATATACAGGAGAGGATGGCAATCTTTTGCTTTCAGGACAACACATGAGCCATTTTGATATTAATACGAAAATCATTAACCACTACTTATGTTTTGAGTATATCCCAAACCTATGGCCACGCTCAAGGAATTGCAAGGCCGAACATTGCTTCGTCTATTTTGATCAATTGCACAGCTTCATGGTCAGTGAGCACAAATGTCGTGGTAGATCAGACAGGGTCTAATTCTGCATAAAACCGGGCAACGTTATTTCTATAGATCTGCTGCGCATTCAAATTGCATTGTATTGCATCGTAATTTCATTTGTGTCTATGCTAATTATGTTTACACAACATGAACTCACGTGTTTTCAAGCAAATTCGCCAATAATAGGTGATCAAAAGCGATCGGAATGTTACAAAAGTACAGATCGCATTCAGCTTACTTCATATGAGATGATCTTTGGAAAAATACGGCATAATTTGTCTTGGTGTTTGCGGAATGCCATGCAGTAAAATATTAATACGTTGCGGCAATTCATGATTGACAACTAACAATCGGCGTGTCCTTCGTATCCTCCACTGTCAATTTCTTATCCACTCACTAATCATCACAAAAGCTTTGTGTTGATTACGTAATGTGTGGAGGCAAATTGCAATAAGTACAATGAAATAATGAGTAGGGCGGGCTCCGAGGCGGGTTTCTTCTTCATCTTACGTAACAGTATTGTTCTCCAAAAAAACCCGGAAGCTTGTCTTTTGGAGCTCTAGCTGAAATACAGCAAGATAATGTAAGATAGTAAATGTAAACCTGTATTTTAGCTAGAGTATCTCGAGCTATGGTAGATTGCAATCCGCCATAACTACGGTGAAGGACATCGGTTCAAATCCTTTGTTTGGAGCCAATCGATAAAAGAATGCAGGGCCTCTATAAGTTAAGAAGTGACGTAATAATCGCAATAGATGAATACAATGTTTGAATAGATCGCCCAACCATGCCAACACAAGCAGATTGCACTAATCACCTGTGTATGTCTGCAAACATAGCTTGAATAATATATAGCTCTTTTCAAAAATACTAATCTTATAGGTGCGAGTGAACATCCTTTCTTTGACATCTATGGTTCAATGCATAGGTACCGCGTGAACGTTGTAGTGCAGGGCGATATAATAAAAATTGTATTCATCTATTGCTATGGTAGTTAATCCGATCAATTATGTCACTTCTGCGGTGAATAAACTCAGCTTTAATTAACAATGACTCATTTACATTGGCTTTGGCAAAAGGTCCTGTTCATTAGCTCGAGATACTCTAGCTAAAATACAGGTTTGCATTTACTATCTTATATTATCTTGCTGTATTTCAGCTAGAGCGCCAGACAATAAATAAATAAATAAATAAATAAATAATCGATCAGGAATTGTGCATATTTGAACGTGTTCCTAATGTTCCTAAAATATCTGAGCCAAAATTTCCTTGCCCTCCCCCCACCCAACTTTCGACCTGCAAAAAATGTTTGCCCCCCCCCCTTTTGACCTGCCAACCAATCTTTGCCCCCCACCCCAAACCCCCTATAATACTTCACCACCTCGGGGATACACAAAGTTATTGCACCACCCGCCAGCTGTACAAAAAACACATGATATTTTGACTATAACATTTGTAGAGAAACACTCGTTCTCTACGTTTCCTTTACCTAGACTCGAGGTAAAATCAGCCTATTTCCACGTGGAACCATGGTGGAACGTACGTTTTAATGCTACGTTGAGTCCAAAATGTCAAATCGCAAGCTAATTTTTTATACGCAAAGTATCACACACATTTCAATAGACAATCTCTGCGTATGAATATTGCGTTTAAATTTAGTCCATTTTAACACATCGATGTACCTTTATTATAATGATTTGTTACAAACAAAAGGATCATAATAATAATTAGACTTTCCTTCGTATGTTCATTATCTTTGACTGTCTTTAACATATTGTGAAATGGACAAATTTTGTGCATTTTCAACGATGTATCTACGTCGATTTCGCACGTGGAATATCTTCAAAAATAGCTAAATACGTGACCTCGCTTCGATACAGGAGAGTAGTTTTGAATAGATCAACGTACGTCCGATGTCTACGTTTGGAAATCGCAAGCTCTCTACTTAAAATGTGGGACACACTCATCGCAATCTCTCTATTATTACAACTTACTGTCTGGTTCCTTGTCTTCGTAGATGGGTTGTATCCAATCAGAGAGCTCTGTTATACTTGTGTAAATACCAGGCCTACTGTCTTCAGCACAGTTTTGACTCGAAATCACTCCAGCGAGGTACCACGTATCGGCAACTTTTGTTACGAGCGGGCCGCCAGCATCCCACTAGAAATGGAATCACAATGTCAAACAGGAACTGTCCCCGAATAAAGATCATGTATTTATGTCCGGGATTTATGTTTCATAATTTTGCGTCGATAAGTGTCTGGAGTGCTGTTAATTTGTTTTATGTGTTGACTATATTACCGTGTGGAAAATACCAGTATTTATTGACAAACACCATCAAGTATGTCAGCTAATTTACGTATTTTTAAAATGTGCTAAATATATCGCTGCTTTTTAGATGTTAGACAATGAAAATCTATTTGTAGTGGTTTCGATCTCGTAATTCGTGAATCTCTGGTTCGAGTCTGCATCGAATTATAACTTTCTTTTTTCTGAGAGACAGATGGATAAAAAGAGAACTTCTGAAAAGGGAAGAGGAGAAGGTCTGTTTCTCGGGGTCCGTTTCTTTTTTGCCGATCACTGTTATGAAAATAGTATATGTATAGCATGACACATAATAATAAGTTGCAGCCTTTTGGTACCTGGTTATGTTTCTGTACTAGTTGTTATTGTGTAAGAATCTCGCAGATGCTTAAATGGCAGATATCTGTTCCCTCTAGAATCAGCACACAACATACTTGTCAAATTATATACTCACATTACACGTATCCTTTCCTGGTGCAGAAGCACAGATCATATGGTCCATGATGGTATCATTCGGATAACCTGCTTGGCAGTCTTGCTTAGATACGACATCAACTTGAATTTCTTGCAAATATTGATGCAACCTCTCTATACAAATAAATACAAATTAGATACATTGACGACTGTTCGTCGTAATTGTTGCAGTATGAGCCACGAAAAAAAAGGTCGCCCTCTATAATCATTCTGATACAAAAGTACCGGCATTATCCGTGTTTCTCGAGTATACAGTTATATTGACAATACAAACACCAGGTTCGTTCGCAGGATTTATTGGGGGTAGGATACTCCAAAAGGTGGATCTTTCTCAAATGAAAAGTGCGCTTTTGAATACCTTATCACCAAAAAGTGAACTTTCTGTCAACTATCTCTCACTTTTGGACCTTTTTAATCAAAAGCAAAATTAATTTTCTGTTTTGGGCTATTCTTGTCTCAGGTTTTGGGAGTAGGGGCACCTCGTACCTGCTCCTCCCCTGCGCAAGGGCCTGCAAACGAAATAACAGGTAAAGAACTGGCATCATGTAAAAGTGCATAAAATGTAAATTAAACACGTTAACGTTTCAAGCAAAAGACACAAAAAATCTTTCTAAGAGTGTAAAATCTATTTAACTCAAATGGAGGCTCTATCAGTTTTATTTCAGAGCATATTTGTTCTTGGGAAGTATTTTCATGTATTGTTTAAGAGTTATCCCTTTGGCGTATAGGATTTAACAATAGTACTTGCCTCCATCAGGGGTTGTTCCCCATCCTGTTGCCCAGCAACTGGTTCCAGGATCAAACTCCATACCAGGATCTGGATTACATATTGTTCTTGTGTAATCCGTCATTCTGAAAGGTATTCTCAGTTTCAACAAGGCAATGTCCCAATTATTGTCCCACCATTCGTAGTTGGGATGTACATAGACGCCTTCCACATCCATAACTTGCACTTTGTCAAGAGGATTACCCGCGAGGTCAGTCAACCCCATTACGACACTGATTATCTCTGGGTAGTTGGGTAAGTCCCTGTACGAGGAAAATGAAGTATGTGATATACATGCAACTTGCAAGTGTTTATATGTACATAGAAACAAATTAGTTCGATCTTTCGATCGACCATCGATGCTTGGTCGATCCTTATTATTTATGAAATCAATTAATTGCCCATTATTAATTATGATAACATACAACTATTTGCATTTATTGATATTGAAAAGTATAAGTTTAGCATTAATTCTGATTAACTAGTTCTTATTTCATTAATAATAAGCATCGAAGCAGCGACGGTCGATCCAAAGATCGGACAAATTTGTTTCTGGTGCCTTAGGAGCATTCACTACACCTGGCAAAGAGAAGCAAGTAACAATAGATATTCTTTGCAATCATGACTTATTAATCCGATACTCCTTTAGACCGCATCAGCCTTTGGTATAATACGCTTGTTCAACATTTCCTTTGCACATGTTTGTAGCTTAATTACTAGAAGTATGCACCGGAGACTAACTTGCGACACAACCTTAGGAACATTGCATGCGTTTATGCTAGTTAAACAAGCCATAAATTTACACATTATAGGACGCTTTGTCTATGCATCACACACTAAAACTTTATGTGAACAATAATAGGGCTTCTTGATGCTATTGTGTTATTGACTGGTTCAAACAGGTGAAAGATTAGGACTACGAATATATATGACTTGTGATTTTGGTATTTTCACAGGTCTTTCCGTTTCGAATGTTTGAGGCACTGTACACGTTAAACACATTTATACAGGCCTAGAAACTCAAATGAGGGACTATTTTGTTTGTAGTCCATCTGAAAAAAAAAATGTTTTGATATCATAAAACATGCTAAGTTAGGTAGCAACAACAATGTAGAAATTAGGGGATTATAATTGTATGATGTTGCAAACAGGTGTAATAGGCAATTGAGTAGTTCACTTCACTTACATGCAAAATGCCGATGTAACGACCCATTCAGGTGTTAGTAGTGCTGCGCTACATCTCGCTGCACTCACATCTGAATTAAGAATAAGAATAAGGCCTTGCCACGGGTATTCGCCTTCTTGTGCTGGGTCACCTCCAATGATGTTAATCTCTGGATCCAGAGGCGCTCTTTGCTCTCCACAAGCCGAACCATCTAAATGAGGAGGGAAAATGACCATAACGAATATTTTCGATTCATCATTTGATAATGGTAAGTTGAAGATAGATGGGCTTACTGAGCATTCAAGGTCACTGTCGGTGAATTACTGAAAGTACTTCACGTGTTGGATAGGTTTTTTGTTATATGTTATTCGGTATTATGCAGAAGTATAATGACGATATCATCTACACACAAATCATCAGTAAAAAAGAAGGGTAAAGAAGTCGAATCTGCAATCTGTCTTTTGTTAGCGGTTTGAGTAGACTACACTGTGAAACATTGCTGAGTGGGATCGTCACACCTCATTCACGGCGAATCTGTTACCTTCCAAGCATTTAAGAATGCCAGTACCTATTTATATACCTGGGTTGAGAGGAGTAATGAAGATAATGTGCCTTACTCAAGGGCACAACACGATCGCATCGCCGCGGCGGGGCTTGAACTCGCAACCTTCCGATTATGAGTCGGATCCCGTTCCGCTCGACCACCGTGCACCTCTTCCTAATCCTCAGAGGAAATCATCGATGCATATGAACACATATATACATGTATATAAAGAATTTTGACTACGTTAAAAAACATAAGCAAATAACTTTAAATTTATATAATATATAAGCATGTTTACAATGATAGAAAAAAAGTTATCAAGCACGAATCACATGATTTTATTTAAAAGGAACTCATATTTGTAAAGTTTACACATGTCCCAACTTACGCCTAAATGAAATCAGCTAAATTAGTTGTGTTTATAGGTCAACAGAGCAATTTGAATATAAGGTCATATTATGCCTTTTAACTCATCCCATAGAACTCCATGTTAAACATTCAAAATAGCCAGTTTATTTCGCTTTACCTTGTTTTAGCTTAACAGATATCCTTCCTGGCAGTATTGGTAAGAATAACAAAATTTGAATTTTACAGAAATCCTACCTTATGGCAGACTTGTACCCGAGTCCAGCTCGTCCGAGTCCGAGCCGAGCCGAGTCCAGTTGTATCCGAGTCCGAGCCAAGTCCGAGTCCTTTTGTGTCCGAGTCCGGACTCGAGTCCAAGTCCAGGGGTGCCGAGTCCGAGCCAAGTGCGAGTCCAACAAAAATAGGACCCGAGTCCGGACTCGAGTCCGGCTCGAGTCCGGACTCGGTCAGAGTCCATGCCCGGAGGTGGGGGAGGGGGTCATTCAACTTTAATGTGGTATCTGCCTACTGGCATTGCTTAGGACCCTGTTTGTATAAATATGGGTCATTGGGTATAACAAAATGAAAAGGTGTAAGGGTATAAAGTTTTGAAAGAAGGAGGTCATTTGGTGTAACATTTTGAAAAACTGGGTCATCAGGTGGAACATTTCCAAAAAATGGAGCAAAATTTTATATTTTGTTTCTAATTTTAAAATTTCCAATACAAATTTGCTGAAAAAAAAAAAGAAAATTTGAAAGTTTCCGCATAATTTTACGGCATTTTGATGACAAAATTGTAGAAAAAGGAGGCCACCACCACCACACACCGCTCCCCCTATACACACCCACCCTACTAAACCCTACCCACCCCACCCCACACAGTTGACATTTCAAAGATTCAACCAACCAACAGCCTACACACACTTCACTTCAAAGACCCATACACATGAACAGGTATAGGTAACTCCCCAAGGTAAAAACTACCATGTATCAGACAGCAGTCATGCGGGGGTATTTGTGTGTGTGTGACACTATACATGTAACCTCACAGTTCACTTGTATGCAGCACAGATCCAGGATCTGTGGTGCAGCATACATGTAAATGAAGGGCAATGTATTTAAATACATTATAGAAAAATAACATCATCATCACCGGGCATTATCATCATCATCGTTATCGTTATATTCATCGTCATAATAATAATAATATTAACAGAAATTCACCTTTTCAGAAAAATGTGGTTGTTTGATATTAATTCTAAACATTGGACACCCTAGCTAGCCCTATGGATGAGTACCAGTTACTGAGTGGGAGCTGAGATGTATGTGTGCATGTTTATATCTCTTTAAGAGTTTAATGGATTAGAAAGTTCCATGAAAAAAGTTTTAGATATTTTTATGTAGTTCAAATATTTAATAAAATTATGTATTTAATTAATTATCAATTATTTCATTAATGGTGACAATATGATTCTGCTATAAATCTAAATAATTTGGTGGATATGTAGGATACATGACAGATCACAGATTTGACATCCCCCAATTAATTGATGGCCAAATAAGTGAAGTCAACATTTTATTTGAGATCTATTTTGACATTTTTAGATAATCAATTCACATTTTACATGGATTTAATATTGGACTGGACTCGGACCGGACTCGGCTTCGAGTCCGAGTCCTTTTGTGTCCGAGTCCGAGCCGAGCCGAGTCTTTTTGTGTCCGAGTCCGAGCCAAGTCCGAGTCCAACAAAAAGTGGACTCGAGTCCGGACTCGAGTCCGAGACCGGACACGAATGATACATCTCTGCCTTATGGCTTTAACCCATACAAAATGATACATTGTTATTACCTTCACCCCACATAAACGAAGCAGTAAAACCGCGATAGTTCAATGCACTATCTGAGTGGAAAACAAAGAATAGACTTTGTCCACTTGCAGTGAAGACAGGTGGTATAAGGCTTCCACAATAGACTCCAACAAGGGCTTCTTCATTTGCACTATCCGAGTCATATACTGCCAACGAGTCGATGCATGCACCAGTACTGCTCATTTCAAGCTTGAAGTCGTTGACAAAGACTGAGATCCTGGTACCGGCTGGCGAGGTGATTTTTGTAGAACATAAAGAGTTTGATGGATATGGATTGGGATAGTTGGGACTGATGAAGTAGCCTTCTGGTGTGCTGAATTCGCCACTGCAATAGGAAACTGAAAGAATATAATTCAAACGATCATTTATTTAAATGTGCGCACTCTCATTCATTATGTATCATTGTGTATTATCAACTTATTTGAAAGAGAAAACGGCAATACTTAAAGCCGTTTTTCCATAAGGCAATATAAACATGAAAAAAAAACAAAAACACGAACTAAACAGCACCGGCAGTGTGTTTCCAAATTATTGCAGTGATTACTAAAATTGAATTAAGGTTAAAACAACAACAATGTGAACAACGACCAATATACCAAATATAAGTAAAAGAAAATTGTGATTACAATTACATTTTAGTATATAAAGCTTGTGAATTCTTGGTGTTATAACGGACCAATGCAACAATTCCACTGCAAATGACTGGAAAGTTGTTCAGTTACATTATGCCGTTTTCTCTGATCATATCGCTATACATACTGTAAGAACTCTTGATGACATGATATTATTTGATTATCCCATTTTTGAACAAGCCTGAATCAAACTTTGACATGAATCTGTCTTTCATACAGTACCCCTGATTGGCTAAATATTTGACATCTTTAGCCCCTAACCAATTAAAATAGTTCTTGTAGTAAAATAGTTTAAAATAGTTAATTTGTATTCCATACCTGCAGTATATTTGGCAACGAAGCCCAGATCATTTACATTCTGTGTATATCCCAGCAAATTGCCGAACCGTCCTGGAATAAAAATCCCTTCATTTGTTGTCGGAAGCTGATCCAGGCATTCAGTATAAACTATGTTGTCAGATGCATCAGGTCCATCTCGTATCGTGATTGTATTTTGACATACAAGGTTATTTTCATGCACAACGGCGAATCTAAATATGATGCCCGGTGCGATTCCTGTTGTTTCTAGTCCATGCTCGAACCTCCAATACTGTGACGCTCCTTCAATATTGCGATCAAAAATGAACCTCGTCGTGGCAAATCTTCCATATAGGGCAGTAATTGGCGACAGTTGATCTGGGGCTGAAAAGGAAGTAAACATATGTTATAACTGAAGACCGAATTAAAAAGACTAGTTTGCGTCTGACGTCAGGGCAAAAGCGAGGTATGATTGGTTGCTGACCTACGCAGTACGGCATTTTTGGTCTGGTTGACAGAACGTCATAAGCTAACTAGTTTTATTTAATTCTGTCTTCAATTATATTATCTGTATATCTAGTTAGTGATGTAAAATGTGAGAGTACTATATATAAATCCATTATCATTCACAAAGTTGCCCTAGATGCCGTCACTAGACCCTATTTTATCAGGACTGAATCGGGCATCCTGGCCAATGGTTTAATTGAGCAGATGGTAAAGGTAACAGAATAGTCGACTGCAGATCAGTCGGATAACGCTTTTTCAATGGGAGATGAACTTTTGCTTCTTGGATGATGTTACGATATGGTTAGCATTTATTCTGTATTGAAAAGCGTGTTCCGACGGATCTGCACTCGACCGGCCTCTAAAGAGACGAACCTGTATTTTTACAGGCCGGAGTGCCCATCTGTCTTTCGAAGCGATTGGGCAAAACTCCTCCCTCTAATGTTGCTGCGGGGGATCGCTACACATCCCCACTGAACATGTTACCTTCAAGGCATTGATTAAAGGTGGCACACATTTGTACTCCTTGGTAGGGAGAGGTAATACAGGGTGAAGAGCCTTGCCTAAGTACACAACACGTTGACGCCGCGGGGACTCGAACCCACGACTTCGCAAAATTGCAATTATGAGTCGACGTTTTAGACCGCTGCATCTCCGTTACCCTGACCTTACGATTAAGGTAGGATATTGCAATGTTTGCTTCACCAAATCGGACTTTGAAATTTATTGAACAAGAACTAAAATATTTTCTATATAGTTCTATATAGAATAAGTAAAGTCTTTGATGTTGTTAAATATAATGGCGTTGGTGAGTATAATGATGATTATGCCGGTGATGTCGACGCCAGGTTAATGGCGAATTTCAGCATTTTGAACAAATCTGCGGAAATCAGGCTTCAATGATAGTCAGTCATTTATCTGTTGGTCATTTATTTTGTGCCTGTAGCAGTTTTAGACAAATTACAGGGGATTACTGCTGCAGAATTTATCTTCTTATAATTCTTTTCATGTCCACTGAAACAAGTCTCTCAAAATTGATATGCCCATGAATGTGACAATAGATGTCTAATGTCTTAATGTGGTAGCACTTTCACACCGCGAATTGTGCATGTTTTGTCTACATATATCCATATGATTTTTTTACGTTACATCAATTTCTTCTTGGTTCAGTTCATTAGCTATAAAATTCCGTGAAGTTTATTGTATGCAGCATGGGGCATACTTTAATAGCATCAAGCGTCCTTGCTAATCTACTTACTTGGGAATGTTTCAATCTCGAAATGCAGTACAGATTGGTTGAATGGCATGTCAATCAAGTTGAAGCTACTCCCAGCCAAATTACAGGTGTACGGCATTGGTCCTCCTGAACTCTTAGTGATGACGTCAAACGCTAAGCAAGCAGGTTGATCTTCAAATGGATACGTCAGACAGAGTCTCGCGCAATCAGTATTATCTGCTACGTCGTAACTTCCGATCACTGAATTTGGATCAAGATGCTGGTTGAATAAGTAAGGATCAAAGAATACATTGTATCCCTCTGAAAATACATTCAGTGAATACATACGATATATATGTTAGTTGCACAATGTGAATATTAGGTTGACCGATTGTTCGACATTCCACTTTTGGAAAAAGTAAAAAATAACCCTCACTTTAAAGCTGAATTTATACTCGATCGCTTTTGCAGAAAAGCGATTCTCACGCATGCTCAGTGTTTACTAACATTTCCAGAGCGTCAAGCCGATCAATCGATTCGTCGCTTGACACGTGAATGCGTCAACCAATCATATACAACCAACTGGATCTATCATTTAGCTAATAAATTTACCTTTCTCGATTTTTAACTTTTGGTGATGAATTAATTCAAAGCAATAATTATTGACAGCAACTGATGTTTTAAAAATGTATTTTGTGGCATTTAGAATATTTTAATTGTCGTCTGCAATCGCTATCGCCGTGGTAAGTATAAATGCAAAAGTGACGGGTGATGCATCGCAAAATTCGGCGATTGCCCATCGCTTTACAAAAGCATTTTATCGCAATCGCTCGGCGATTGAGTATAAATTCAGCTTAACCCTAGTGTCATAACCCGCACACTATTTCAAAAGTCATACGTAATCAGGTCTCTGTTGGTGATCATTTTCATTGGCCTTAGAGGTGACTATTATGTGGAACAAGTGGAATGTCTAATGCGGAACAAACACTGGTGAAACAATCAGCCTTAACAGTTAAGGTTAGTTAAGTTTTTGCATACAGTATTCCTACATATTTAAAGAATTCAAAGACGTTTTGAAGTAAAATTTGTTGTGTAATGAATGACGTAATATTAAACAATGGGAAAAAAACCTTTTTGTGCTCCATCAAAAATGAACCTTTTACATCAATTCTAAATCTAGTCTATGTACATTAAAAAACATTTTTTTTAAATGTGTTTCTCTTTCCAAATTACGGGTTCAACATTTTAATAATAATAACAAGAATTTATATAGCGCATAAAGCATGGCATCAATGCGCTTTACCCATTAAAATCTAAATGACATTAACAACATCTTATAACTTACAAATTACATATAAGCACATTCATGCATTAAAAACCATACAGCAAGCCTGCAAAAGCAAAATATCAAATAAACACAAGCTAAAAAGACCCTATTATACAACTACATATCATACAAGGTAAAATTGACACAATAGTATAAGCAATCAATGTCAGATAAAACAGTTTACAATTCCGATGAGCAAATGTACAGAAACGGAACATGAGTACGCTCAGTTGTTAAATGCTTCATTAAAAAGATGTGTTTTTAAACACGATTTGAATTGAGTTGCTGTCTGCGAATTGCGAATGGCAAGAGGAAGCCGGTTCCAAAGTCTTGGTGCAGCCACTGAGAAACTCCTGCCGTATGTTTTTGATTTCGCGGGAGCTTCCTGAAGTAGGTATTGTGAGGCCGATCTGAGAGTCCGAGATGGCTGATATGATTTTATAAGTTCCGAAATGTAAACAGGGGCCTCGCCGTTCAATGCCTTGTATGTTAAAAGCATGAGCTTGAAAACGATCCTCTGTCGGATCGGCAGCCAGTGTAATTGAATCATTACAGGTGTAATATGATCGTGCTTTCTGCTTAAGGGAGGTGTAATGAGCGAACCGTGGTTTGGATTCCAGAGGGAGGGTGTCTGTAAGAGGCACAGCCATCAGAAAATGAATAACTGAGATCGCGCGCCAAATAAACTTACTGCAGACATTTTCCAAGTCTTTAAAAAAATAGGCATAGGTATCAACGGATAGTATCACTAAGCCAACTTTCTATCTGCACTAAAACCTGTGATATTAATTTTTGATAATGCTCACGGAAAAAAATCAATACTAATGTACGATGTCATTCAAAATCAAATAGAAATCCCACAACTAAAGTAGCAATCGATAAATCTGCTCACTCAATCATCAAATAATCCATCGAAAAATAAATAAATAAATAAATAAATAAATAAATAAATAAATAAATAAATACATAAATAAATAAATAAATAAATAAATAAATAAATAAATAAATAAATAAATAAATAAATAAATAAATAAATAATAAAGAAAAGAAATTATAAATTAGTTTTTCTAGGCCCTAACGTTGGAAAAATAAAGCAGTATAAGAAAAGTGACAGACGCACGGTTTCGCACAAGCGACGCCCAGAACAGCAACTTAGAAACCACAACGCCTTAGACCGCTAGGCCATAGAATCACATACACAGTTTCTTCGAAGTCAAAGAAATGTATTAACCTTTAACGTTACGCAATATTGGCACATGACACGGGCACATGTCTGCGGGTAAAGATACTGCATGATAGAAAGGCGCATAAATAATCTAAGGGTCTATCCCTGAAGTTAATGGTCATTGACATGTAACCAATTCTTTGTATACCAGTGTATATACCAGCTACAGTCAACATATAAAAAGAAGTATATTGTTAGGCGTAGACGCAATCATCAATGCGGGAAGTATAAAACCATAGTCGCCACTCGTGCACTTGTTTGAGTCCACGGGTATTCCGAAAACAGCCTTCAACCCTGAAATCAGAGGTCAGTTTTGGGTTGTTACATGCAAATACAAACTAAATATATCATGAAAAAAGAGCCAATCTACATTCTGTTATTTACAAAAGCCGACGATCAAAGTGAAATTATAAAAGGAGCAAGACCAGATATCAACGTTAAATCACAGTAAGCCTAAAATCGCATCGAAAACGCCAAAATGCAGTCACAAAATTTATAATATTACTAAATCACCAAAACGAATTGTAACGTAGGTATGCAGAAAAGAGTTGTATTAGCAATAACAAAGTATGTGCAAAAAGATTTGTCTTTGGCATGTCGCTTTTTGAAATATCACCAAAAATATCAAATTTTGGAAAAACGCCCCAAAATTTAAAACAAACACGAACCTTCCAAAATAAATATATATTAACACTCGGCGGCCAAGTCACTACCAGTCGCTGTGATTTGGGGTAACTCGTTGCTTCCCTTCTCCAGATACCTGTACTTCAAGGTCGCTCATACCCCAGCCCTTAAGGTGAGAAATCTAGCAGAGGTGTTTTGGATTCTTTGCAGTTTATTGAGTTCTTTGTCAGGGAGTCCATATAGGATACTATTGCAATTATCAATCCTGGATGTGACAAACGAGTGAATGAGTTTCTCAGTGTTCTCCGCGTCCAAGTAGCGTCTCAATTTGCTGATTCTATAGATGGCATAAGAAGCATTTTTGCAAACAGCAATTTTGTACAGATTTTTAATCCAGGAGAGTGACATTTGAACATGAGTATAAATATTAATAACAATGACTGCACTGTGTTAATCATCATAGTTGGATCAGGAAATCCACAAGATTGGCCATTAGATTCACCACACCACATAATGTTATGATGAAAGTCTTACTTTAAATATTTGGTGCTGTTCCGAGACTCATAAGAGCAAAATTTTCTTATTAAAACATATATGCATATGATTGGGTTAAGTTGAAAGGTGGTGTGCCTCAAGGCACACGCATTGGCCCACTTGTTTTTGTCACCGTAGTTAATGATGCCGCTATGGACAATTCCATTACGACATTGAAATATGTCGATGATTTAACTTTGGTTGAGACGAGAGCACGTAATGATGCATCTAACATGCAGACTCATCTTGACAAATTCCAGGATTGGGCGGTGCAAAACCACATGAAGCTTAACCCTTTAAAGTGTGCTTCTATGAAAGTGTCATTCTTGAGAAACAACCCAGTTGACCAACCACTTATGATTGCTAATGTTCCCCTTCAGTCTGTCTCAGCTGCAAAAATACTTGGTGTCCATGTAAGTTCTGATCTGAAATGGGGTAACCATGTTACTGAAGTGCTAAAAAAAGCAAATGGTAGACTGTATATGCTTAAACTTCTCAAACGCTTCAACTTGCCAACAGATGATCTTATTACTATCTTTGCTGGGTTCGTACGCCCATTAGCTGAGTATGCTGCCCCTGTGTGGCACCCTGGTCTGACCATCGACGAAAGTGCCGCTTTGGAACGAATCCAGAAGAGAGCATGTAGGATCATTGTTGGCAAGCAGTATACAACCTATGATGAGGCACTTGAGCTTTGTAAGTTGCCATCCATGTATGAGAGACGTGAGCAACAATGTTTGAAGTTTTTCAACTCGCTTTTCAAATCTGAGCGTTTCCATAGTTGGGTACCGCCAAAGAAGAGCACCATTCATGGCAGAGTTTTAAGAAATTCTGACCAATTGTCGGTACCAAGGTGTAGAACATTGCGTTGTCAGAAAAGCCCTCTGGTGTACATGGCCAATATGTGGAATAAAAAGACTCCTAGTTTTTAGCTTTTTAATTATTTTAAAGGGCTATTGGCATTTTCACTCCCATCTCCACCAAATGTTATAAACATTATTATGTGCAATATATTTTCTGTTTCTCTCATTCATTTTTTGTCATTTAATACGATCTTAATATGCTAAGTAATTCATTTATGAAAGTATGTGTGTGCCGAGAAGGAGTTTGAGTATGTAGTCACTAGTGCATGAGTAGAGAAAGAGTTTGAATAAGTGGTGTGTAAGGTCAGTGGGTGTGATCTTGTGGTAGTGATAGGTTATGAGTGGACATGGGATGCAGAGGTGTGTGTGGGGGTGTACATGTGGATGAATGGGTGAAAGTGAATGTGTGGATGTTTTACTATGTAATTTGCTTTTTTCTTCATGTTTTTGCTGTATTTATATGTACATTGTATTTTAGCATTTATACTTATGTATTTTAATATTTTATATGTGTATACTTTTGTAAAATTGTTGCATTTCAGTTTTTATACTGCTATGACAATTGTGTAATAAACCTTTAATGAATGGATGAATGAATGAATAATACCAAAATAATACACAGCACAGCATACTGAAAAAGGAATAATAGAACTTACCACAAAGTCTTTCATCACCTCCGTTATTGCAACCATCTCCGGCGATACCATTGCATTTTGTTACATAATCTGCACACCAACCATCCGGGCATGTGTATTGATATCTTGTACAATCCCTAACAGCTGAATATATGATAAAAGCGGTTGATTTAAACAAATCTGAGTACCCAGACCTAGAACATCAAAACTTAAAATACTTAAGATATTACCAATATTAAAAAGTATCAAAATCAATAGAGGTTGTGCATATGAGGCATCATACCGTAAATATGGCGGACTTCTCAAATGCATTCAACAAAAGCATGATTGCAGTCTACTGCGAGAGTTCGTCTCACACACGCCATGAAGGACACCGGTTCAAATCCTTTGTTTGGAGCCAATCGATAAAAGCATGCAGGGCCTCTATCTGCCGACATGTTCCAGGTTCAAAAACCAGTTTCAAGAGAGCTTAAAATCAGAACTGGCCATGGACTGTTTTAGAAAACAGTGAGTAAAGTATTATGATCTCCTTTGATGGAATGCAATACAGGTAATACCAAAGAGCTTTTATAAACATAGAGTGGCAATAGATTACGTAACGCATTGTTCCTTGGTGTCGATTTGATTTACCGACACGCTATTCATCGAGAGTTATCTTTTGCTCGGGACAAAGGGCTTCCGCCATTAAATCGGTAACTGACCTGACAGCGTATTAACGCTATAATAGGCAGGCTACATAAGTGGTCTGGGCCCAAATAGCTTTAATGGGGTAAAATTGCAAACCTTTGCTCGCTTGCTCGCACTAGGCCATAAAATAGCACAACACACCTTGGGGCTTTTAAGCCCCAAGGTGTGTTGTGCTATTTTATGGCCTGAAATTAAAATTTGAATATACTCTGCTTTGAACAATCAAATTAGGTTTTTTCTGAGCTTACTGATCAGTAAATAAAATAAAAACAAAGAGAGGGAAATTGTTCTAACCCTATATGTACGCTGATAACATGAGGAGATTAACACGGGGCATAAACGTTGAACAACTTTCCTATACAAATTTTGGCTTTGAATTTTCAATAACTATGTTTAACATTCGTATACTGAAATGTTCATAATAATCACTACCGCATACGGTATTAGCACTAGATAAGTGATTCTTTCTTTTATGGGGAACAAAGAAAAAATTCCAGCGAAAAAAGATCCCATTCAATGCACACGAAACAAGAATAACGGGTCAAAAGAATGTAGATGAAATCCACCGTCTTGGCATGTGGCTCGAACCCACGCTTGTTTGATGTGGTAATTTATTAAATATCCTAACAAAACATATAATGTTCAATTCTTAACCTGGTCAATACCAACAGCTATCACACTAATTATAATATATACATATATATATATATAACATAAATAGTCACTCGATAGTCGTTTCACAGTGCTCAATACCAATTATTAACAAGGTAGAGCTAATTTAATAAAACAATTTTGGCTAAATAATATTCAGCATTTAGTAACTAGTAGTTTCACGCCTCACGGCGATCGTCAGACTATTGCTCTGTTGTTGTTATGATCCTTGATTACGGAACCGAAAAAATATATACGCAAAGTAGGCCTACGCGGATAGGCCTACGCATAAAGACGCGTGGATATGAAACATACGCAAAGTCGATCCACGCGGATAGGCCTACGCGAAATAGATGTGAATTTCGCGCGAAAATTTAATGGCACCGCAAATCAAAAATCAAAACAACAACTTAATTGCGCCTACTTCTTTTTTTTCTTGCGTGGCGACATTTTGAGATAAGTTCGGATTTTTTGTTTAAGAGGGTTTCTTCTGACATTTTTAGAATATAAAGTTTTTCTTCTAGACAAAGATTGCATTGACCGGATTCTCGTCTCATAGTGTTTGATTGCTTGACTATTTCCCAGATGATTTCATAATTGGAATTAGGCCTACTTCTTTTAAGGTTCCAAACATGTTTTGAAAGTTCAGTTTCCTTTTCATATTTCTCGTGTCTGAAGGACTTCGTATGGTTACGGAATCGATCTTTGAACGGTCCTCCTGAAAGTCCTATGTATACTTTAGATTCCACATCAGATGTTACAGTAGCCTTGTACACTATTGCTTCAGTCAAGCATTCTCCACGGAGGGACAATTTGCTTTGATTCTACAGTTGCATTTCCTTGCGGTTTCGGTTTGTTTATGAGTCCTTATTTTGATGACCTTATTATTGTGTGACTTGATTATTGACCTCATATTTCGCGTAGGCCTATCCGCGTGGATCGACTTTGCGTATGTTTCATATCCACGCGTCTTTATGCGTAGGCCTATCCGCGTAGGCCTACTTTGCGTATATTTTTTCGGTTCCGTAATCAAGGATCATAACAACAACAGAGCAATAGTCTGACGATCGCCGTGAGGCGTGAAACTACTAGTTACTAAATGCTGAATATTATTTAGCCAAAATTGTTTTATTTTTTTAATTTTTTTTATATATATATATATATATATTAACATAAATAGTCACTCGATAGTCGTTTCACAGTGCTCAATACCAATTTTTAACAAGGTAGAGCTAATTTAATAAAACAATTTTGGCTAAATAATATTCAGCATTTAGTAACTAGTAGTTTCACGCCTCACGGCGATCGTCAGACTATTGATCGTCAGACTATAGAACAGAGCAATAGTCTGACGATCGCCGTGAGGCGTGAAACTACTAGTTACTAAATGCTGAATATTATTTAGCCAAAATTGTTTTATATATATATATTAAATATATTTTCATTTCTTTATTTTATTCCAGAAACTGTTTGCAAATT
Organism: Amphiura filiformis; assembly: GCF_039555335.1. Lineage (NCBI taxonomy): Eukaryota > Metazoa > Echinodermata > Ophiuroidea > Amphilepidida > Amphiuridae > Amphiura > Amphiura filiformis. Next base: position 4,077,394 of record NC_092638.1, on the reverse strand, counting down.
GAGGGCGCTATTTACATTTATTTTAAATTTAATTTAGCCAAATAATATAAGTTTTTCCTTTAATATATTTCATGATAAAAGGTTTTTTGAAATACCCCTTGCTATTTGTATTTCTTTTTCTGATGTTTTAATGCACACCAGTGTCTACCAATTGTAATAATGAATACACGATTAAAGATAAATAGCGCAATCATTGTTCACCTTTTTCGTAAAAATGAGATACCATCAAACAACCGTGAAGCCACGCTGAATTAGTTTAATACATTTATACATTTGTACATAGATAAGTGTTTTGCGTTAGTCGTAAGATGGCACTTGGAGAGAGAACAATTCGGGTATAATACAGACACAGCCCCCGCTGATTACCATATTTGTAATTAAGGTTAGGGAAACATTACTACAAAACATATCACCGAATTATTTTGGGGTGAATTCTTTGAAAAAAAAGAGAAATACTCTCCCTCTTTTAACATCACAGCTCATCATCAATAGTTGCTGTTAGAAAATTACCACAGGGCTGCTATTTTTCTATATTTGTCGCTTATTCATTGTTATACAATAAAGATCATCAATGAATTTCTCAATATTTTATGATTTAGGACGTATTCGTTCATATCCAAACTATGAATATAAAACGCACGAGCGTCGTACAACAGCTACTTACTTATTCATTTAAATGCACGATTTTAACAAAGACGAGTGGGCACTGGCGTATTACCTAAATAACCTAAGATAGGCATGCTTCAAAAAATATCTTGGTTTGAAAAGGATGAAGAACCACAAATGGATCCTTGTGGTACGCCATACATGTACATCGGTGGCAGAAGCGGACATTAATAAAGTCGCTATGTCTCAAAATCAGGTTTGCCAATATATTCCAGGTTTTGTGGGTGCAGAATGGGTCACATTATGTACAAAGTATGATTATGTAATTTTGACAATATTTTATGAAATCAGACTCAAATCTTACTGTTGGGATCTCTATCATCAAATATGGGATCCAACCATGATTCCAATTCGGTGATACGAGTGAATATGCCTGATGTGTTGCCGCAATATTGGCTAGAGATGACGCCTACCAAATACCAAACATTGAAACTGATAGACATCAAAGGACCACCACTATCGAACTGAAAAAGACACAAAGTACAATAATAATAGTAGCATTTGTATAAATAATTAAACATGTACAGCGTGAATCTGCAAAAATGTTGCAACCCACAGAAAAATATAATTGCTCGCTTTCATTACCCAACGCATTTATACATGTATTATCCCATTTAAAGAGGCGTTGTCCGATTGTTCATGTTCTGTTTTATCTTAGATTGAAGCCTACCATTACAACAATATGTTTCCAAATTTCTGAGCTGTATTACTCCAGTAATTGCATGGCCGATATAATGCTAAATACCACCAAAATATTTTTGATATCTTTTTGCTTCGTAAAGAAATAATTATCATTGTAACTTTTTTTAGATACACACATACTTAGTTAAACATTATAATCAAAATGGTTTCATTTCAATAAGCTGTATTGACAGACCATAAGTTGACCTCAAATGTAAGTATAGATTCAAATATCATTCTAGGAGTGTGCAAAGTGCAAAACACTGATTCCGTCAGCAACTATACGTAAACTCCATTAGTTGCAAGTCTTTATTATGAAAGTCAGCGGCCTTAGGGTGTGGATGAAGTCATAGCCGCAGCTTGAGGGAGGAGGGGGGGTTATATGGGTAATGTATAAATTTGTTGGAAAAATGGACTGTTGTCGGCCGGTAAAACCATGTGATTGTCGGCAAATGACAAGAGTCATATAAATGATCAATTTGTTACCAAGTTGTGCTGTTGTGATGTGCCCTGAGTAATTTAATTTAATTATTTAAAGGAGTATTTCGTGATCCTAGCATCCTCTTTTTATGACATTTTCAGTAGATATCCACGAAAAAAGCTTATTCCCAAAATTTCAGTTGATTCCGATTTTGCGTTTGCGAGTTATGCATGATTATGTGTATACACTGCTCCATAGACAATGTGTTGTAATTTCGTTCTGGTATACCAGAACGAAATTCTAATTTCACGATATCTTTGCTAAACGAAATAATCTGCAAGAATTTTTTTGTATTTAAACATTATGTAGCCAGAGGTTTCCAGTGATATAAAAATCTCAACTTTTTTTGCGAAAAGTGGGATGATGATGCAGTGGATCACGAAATGCCCTTTTAACTTTGCAAATTTGTGTGTGTGTGTTATAGCATGTTTTAGGGGAGATTCAATCAGAGTTTTTAATATCATAGTGGATTTCCCATATTGCTCAATGTTTAGTGCATTGCACCATTAAGGGAACTCCTGATAAATAAAGTAGATATGACATCATGGGGAAACCACAGGAAGTGTTGTAATGAGACAGAATGATCTCCGTAAACAGATGCATCACAGGTGTCTATTGTGATCTGGTCCACTGCGTTTCCCGCGGAGGTTGGATGCACTCTCACTCGCAGGGTTGAAAGTTGGTTTTAGTGGATCATATACGTGACTGAGAGAATCTAGCCTCAAAATCCGCTGTCCAATCAACACGGAAAAGGCAAGAAATATCATCAAAAAAGCGGAGAAAGACCTAATCGGTGAGCGTATTCGTGTTGTAAACAACAAAATCAAATGTTTAGAACGCACGCAAAAATCACAGAAAAATGATCTAGAAACACTGAACATCGACTCGGAAGTATGTGAACACATTGAAGCACATTTGGTTACGAAGCGAAAATCGGTCCAAAACAAAACAAAATTGAGACACAAGGAGAAATTAGATCGTCTTTCAAAGCACTTGCTGAAATCCTTGCTCCACTAGTAGGCACATCTGAACACCATGTGGTCAATTCCAAATCCCTAGCCGAGGAAATGACAGGTGTCTACATTGATGACGGTGATATTTTTAATTCGCACGACGTAGTGTCGCTATTTACCAACACACCAATTGAGAAATGTCTGGACATCATCAAGAGCCGACTGGAAGACGATAATACACTCAAAGAAAGAACAAAATTGAACGCCGGTGACATCATTGAACTCCTTCAATTCATCCTGACCACCACTATTTCAGTTTCCGTGGCACATTTACCGCCAAATGTTCGGTGCTGTGGGTAGCCCTGTTAGAGCAATTGTTGCCAACCTTTTTATGGAGTGGCTGGAGAAAGAAGCCATCATGACAGCTCCGATTGATTGCAAACCAAAATTTTGGAGGAGATATGTGGATGATGTACTAGAAATCATTCAAAAGGACAGCACACAGAAACTTACCTATCACTTAAACACGATCCATCCAACCGGCAGCATCAAGTTTACGCATGAAGAGGACACGGTTGTTTGATGACATGTAAAACTGAGTCATTTTTAAGAAAGGTTGAACAACGATGGCGCTATTTATCTAAAATCTTGTTTGCATCTTTACAAGGGATAGACATATGTAAAATGATATTAGAACATCACCAAACAGACTAACAAATGACAAGGGAATTTTCTAAAACTTTTTATCATGAAATGTAAGATATAACTCATATTATTTGGCTAATTTTAATTTAAAATGTTTATAAATAGCGCCCTCAATTTGCCAAAAAATGTACAGTTTATAGAATTACAATTACCAAAAAATAGCTGAAAAGGATGAATAATTTGATATAAAAACGAAAATCTTTGTTAAAAGTTCCTACAAAATATATGTTTATTTATAAAGTTTATTAGTGTGACAGCTTTTGGTATTATTCAGGTCTAGAATTGATCATTATAATAATGTTTTGTTAGAAAAAATAATAAATGGTCACATCAAGCAACCGTGAGGAAGACCAAGGGAAAATCCCATTCTTAGACACCCTGATTGTGCGCAAGGAAGATGGTTCTGTTAAGTTGCTCGTATACCGTAAGAAGACGCATACAGACCAATACCTAAACTTCCAATGCCAACAACCCCTCCATCAAAAACTTGGTGTCATCAGAACACTTATGGACAGAAAGGCAACATAGTAACTGAAGAAACTGACAAAAAGGATGAGGAAAACAAAATCAGAAATGCTCTTTCAGATTGTGGCTACCCCAAATGGGCACTAGACAGAGTGAAACAACAGATGAAGGATAAACAGCAAAAACAAAAGAAATCAAAGAAATTGGAAGAAACCCCATCAAGAGGCACGGTGGTGATACCGTATGTAGAAGGACTGGCAGAAAAGCTACAGAGGATCTTTCAAAAACACAAGATCTCCACAGCGATGCGTTCAACCAACACCTTGAAAAACATCTTATTTCACCCAAAGGACAAAAAAGACATTATGGAAACCAGTGATGCAGTTTATGACATCCCCTGCAAAGGCTGCGATAAATCGTAAGTCGGCGAAACTGGTAGACCTTTTGGAGTCCGGATAAAGCAACACCAGAAAGACTCCGAAACTCTCAAAAACATTAAATTCACTAGGTCCAACAGAAAGGCTTCCACTACAGAACAACATAAATCCGCAATTACAGATCATATCGCGTCATCAACTGGGAAGAGGCAAGCATTCTAGACAAAGACTGTAACGCCACATCACGTAGAATTAGAAAAGCAATACAAATACGCAGAAAGGGGGCCAAAAATGTTCTTTTAATAGATATTTGGGTTTTTTTGGAGTATAAAAAGGTAAAAGATATTGTAGACTCTATATATGTGTGTTGGTCGTCATTGTGCTTAAAAAGGAGGTACATTTTAACCAGTTTCCATAGCCAATAATGTGCTATTTTAATACAGCAACGATGGCGATTTTGAGAGACTTGCTGGAGTCTTGTTTATAAAACAACACATATGTCAATAGAGTGACACAGTGCAGAAAGAAGCCTGTTTTCTAGAGAACTGCGCAAGGAGTTAAGTGTTTGGAGAACTGCGCAAGGAGTTAAGTGTTTGGAGAACTGCGCAAGGAGTTAGAACGTCGCAAGGATTTAAGTGTTTGGAGAACTGCGCAAGGAGTTAAGTTAAGTGTTTGGAGAACGGCGCAAGAAGTCGAGTGTTTGAAGACCTGTGCAAATAGTTAAGTGTTTGAAATAAGCAGCACCATTTCTGGGCGAGGATTTTATATAATTATATACAATGGACTTCGTTGATTTTCGCAGGACAAGTGAATAAAGATATATATACACATCAGCCGTCCAGAACATTGCAAGAACTCTATGATCACAAAGAATGTTGTGCAATGTTGTTATCATATTTTACTTTTAATTAAAGACTTAGATTTTGTTAACTTAATTAAACAGTGTATGTTGTTGTGCATTCGTGTGAATTTGAGTAAAAGCTGATTTTGGCCTTGAGTCAGTTACGGCTCGTAACAGTGAAGGGTTAATCCTTTAGAACGAAAGCTACCTGGAAGAATTGCTTAAAAGTTAAAGGGGATGTAACGTAATACAAAACAATAGCGCTGCCTTACGTTGCATGTGTCTTTGCCATCTCCTGCTACGCCAGCACATATCATGTTATCGGTGATCTCGTCATCTGGATATTGGCTTTGACAATATTCTTGGCTAACAATATCCACATTCATTTCCTGTAGGACTGGGTAGATGTAACCTGTGTAGTGACAAATACATATACAGATTGAGTGTATAAATATTGTATTTCCAACGCATAATTAACATTGTACCACAATTCCTATCCTATGTGCTTACACAAGAGTATAAATGTCCTAAAAAGTACAACATTAAAATTTTACATTAATTTAAATCATTGAATCAACATTATCGATGTATAAGCTAGGGTGCATTTTTGTTTTTGTAAAATAAAAAAAAGATTAGGACAATTAATAACCTGATTAAGGTTGTGTTCTAGATCTTGACAGAAACATTTAAAACATAATGTTTAGACAAAAAGACAATTATGTATCTTTGAAGCATCAGCTCGACAATTGTCTGCCTACCTTAGCTTGTCCAAAATGATTTCTCAGATTTCTGCAGATATTTCAAGTGTGCGATTTATATTTTAACTTGAAGGGAAGGGAAGAGGCTTACGCATCGTACGCTAAAGTAGCGCACGATTAATATACAGGGGAAAGAAGAACCACAAATCGGACACTTACATATTTAAATATGACATTATAATGGAAATATAACATGCATAGGAAGATAAGCTTAGAGAAAAAACCAAGACCTACTGGTCATGATGCTCTAACCAGACGCAGTCAGTCCGATGATTTAACTATAATTGCTCAGTGGATAGAGCATTAAACGCATTATCCAAAGGTCTGGGTTCAAATCCCCACACATACAGATTTTCTTTAACTTTCCTGCCCAGCAAACACAAACAGTTTTAAATCAGTAATATTTTGGGGTTTGGTTTAGGTAAAAACGTTTTAATAACATTAAATTGTTGGGTTATTTAAAGGTCATGAAAACGTTTTAAAACGTTTTGTATGAAAACACACTACAACAAAATTTTTACAATGTGTTCTAAATTTTATTGTAAACTATTTTTGCAAACATTTTTTGTCAAATATTTTGTCAACACTTCAAAAACATTATGTTAAATTACACCCAGCAAATGTTCTTAAAATGTTTTTTTTTTCAAAACGTTTTAATAACATTTAAATGTCGGGGTGCATAAAGGTCATGAAAACATTTTTCAAACGTTATTGCAAACATTTTCGGCAAACAATTTTCGCAAAATATTTTTTCAACCCCAAAATAACATTCTGTTTAGAATGTTTTGCATCAAGTTTTCAAAAATGTTTTTGAAATGTTATTAAACGTTTTCTGTGAAACATTTTGTGTTTACTGGACAGTAGATTACCTAAAAATGTCTTTTAATAGAAATCAAATTTATACTTCTACGCTACTCAAATTTGGTACACTCACCGGAGCGTTTTCACCGGGTTAACCAGCGTCTTCAGCGGATGTTATTGCTCTGAAGATTGTTGTTGCTAGTGATGTAGTACTAGGACACCTCCGATGACGTCACAGATGTTGATGACGTCAAACCTGAAGATGTTGTGCCGCCCCCTTGGTTCCGGGGGTCAGGAGGTTGTCCCAGACAGGATCGATGTCCAACCCTTTGGCACGGTTCAGTCTGGGTCTTTTAGTTCTGATATGGATTGCTTCCAAGACCCTGCGAGGGAAGTCCTTGGACTCCCTTTCTAACACTTTTACGTTCTCCCAGTCAATCTGGTGTCCTTTGCTCCTGTCGATGTGTTCCTTGACCGCTGACTTGGAACTGGCCGCTTTGGATTTATGTTCTGTTAGCCAATGTATAGGGAGTCACAGTATTTGCAAGGGATGCTGTACACGACACCAGATTGCTTTTCTTGTTCAGTTTTGTCCTTTGTGGAGAAAAGAGATCTGCGCAGAGTATTCTGAGGTTTAAAAGCTGTGCTAACACCTGTAGAGTTAAAAGTCCTGCGCAGCCGTTCCGAAAGTCCTTCCACGTAAGGCAAGGTAACAAATATGCCCTTCTTATTGCTATCTTCGTCGCTGTCCTTATTTTGTTCTTTCAAGTATGACGTCATCAACATCTGTGACGTCATCGAAGGTGTCCTAGTACTACATCACCAGCAACAACAATCTTCAGAGCAATAACATCCGCTGAAGACGCCGGTTGACCCGCTAAAGCGCTCCGGTGAGTGTACCAAATTTGAGTAGCGTAGAAGTATAAATTCGCTTTCTATTTACGTTTACCGCTACGTATGAATATACATCATTATATGTCTTTTAATGTTATGGAAAAAGTTGTATACCCTTAATAATATACCCTTCTTATATATCCCGACATTTAAACGTTTTCTGACAACTTTTTATAACCTTTTGCGAATGATGTCGAAAACGTCTGAGTGCCTATGTATGTTATATATGTAATTATATGTTAAACTGATGCGTTGTTTATCTTTCCCCTGTGTTTTATATAGCTTTTGACTATTTTCTTACAACCAACCTGTTTCAGTCGTTGATCCCCATCCCGTGACCTCACACGGCGTACCAGGTACAATGTAATCTTCTAAACTTTGCTGAGGGACACATATCGTCCTTACATAGTCCGTAATTACAAACGGTGAAGCTAATTTAAGAGCTGCAATGTCATATTCATTGTCTGACCATGTATATTGGGGATGTATGAATATTTCAGCTACTTGTCGTAGCTGCTGTTGCCCCCCTCCACTTCTAAGATCTGTAAGGCCTCCAACGACGCTGTAGATTTCTGGGTACTGCACGAAGCCGCTGTGGTATTAGAGAAAACAACATTATGTTACACAATCAATTGTTTCACTGTACAAGATAATCTAATATACGTATGCACGTCCCATAACGCTGAGATAAGTAAGAGAATATTGATCATAACTTCAAATCACACAAGGTTACGCCATTGGGTAGATTTGTGTCATTTTAAGCTATGATTTTGTAGGACTTTCGCGAAAGCTCAAGTACACATCTCGCTATATCCAAAAATTGACTGTTTGTTGTGCAAAGGCATTAACATAAGCAAGATATTGTGAACTCCTTGAGGTGTAACCTTTCTTGTTTAGACGTACTATAAAACAGTTTGATTTTAAAAGGTAAAGGACCACTAATGAATCCTTGTGGTACGCATTGCTTTTAGTCCAACATATTCAAGACAAAGAAAAGGACCCTGGATAGGAATCTCAGTCAGGAACATTGGCTAGACTTATAGGTCGCGAACTCTAGATTCGATACATACTGGAGATAAAAAGAGGAAACGCAATTTTGTACCCTGTGTTACTGGAATAAAACAGTATTGCTTGCTTTGGTAAAGAAACTGGTATATTTATATAAATACAAGATACAAAGGTCGGCAGTTGTTGGAAGGCTATGTTTGTATGCTATTCTTATGGTATAACATTCGTATGGTGTGATAAGATGTGGCATGATATCGACTGTTCAGTGCCAGAAGTGGGTAAGTGCAATAGCTGCCCTGTGAACATGTGGCAATTTACATTGTATATTGCACTCATCTACACATGGCAGCTACACTTGGCAGCTATTGCACTAACCCACTTCTGGCATTGACCAGTCGATTTGATATAATATAATGTAATATTTGGAGGTATTTTAATGGTATCGTACATGATACATCTGATAGATCGCAAATGAAACACCATGTAAAATCATTTGAGCGTAATATATAATATTATTTGTTAGAATCTTAAAATTAGGAACTAAAACCATATTGTAACATTACTGAGGAGGACGCCCTGAATGTTTTAATTAATTTTTAATTTAATTTTTTTAAACACATCAAAAGGACCGCACTTAGTCACGATCGACAGAGTAATTCGGGTCAAATTAAAAGTATGGTATATCTGCCAGTAAAACTAATATTTTGTGGAAAATACAATTCTATTTCATGTAGAAGTGTTACAATACCGTAAAATCTCGTCTACAAGCATATATAGAGTGTTTTTAATGAAACAGCCGTGAATATGCCAATACAATAGATCAGTCTTACAAAGGTATTTGTTTGTATAAACGAATCCAACGAGCCAGGTGATAGTCAGAATTCATTCAGGTCATTACTGAGTCCTGTCTGCACCAAACTGGTGTTGTTACTGCCCAATTGGGTTGATGAAATCCGCTTAAAACTCGATGTTGAAATGTATTGTGTTGTAAACTCTCATCATTCTTTTGTCTACGTGTAACACGGGTGATGGAATGCAGTTTAATATCCTCGCCAAGGCCACATCATTTTACATTTTAGGTGGAATAGACTTAAGGGGACCCAGCAATGGCTGCCATTGAGGTGTAGGAATGCGTGAAATTGGATTCGTCTATAGGGTAAAACAATTTTTGAATATATCGCGGTGCACTACAAGCAGGTTGCATCACCTGTGCATATCTGCAAATCATAGATTGAATACAATACCGTTCTTTTCAAAGATACTAATCTTACAGGAATGCGTGACATTGGATTCGTCTATATGCTTGTATCGAAAATTTATTTGTTCAAACTCCAGAATGTTATAATTGTGTCGATAGATGGTGCCTCGATTAATTTAGCTTTCATCTAAAGTACTGTATATGCTTGTAGACGAGGTTTAACGGTATTGCTTTAGTATAATAAGAAAGAAAGAATGTACCAAAAGGCATACGACATAGACATAGAGGCGTATAAAGCTGACAATTATATTTCGAAAGATTAAAAGGAATGAAAGGAGCGGCATACTCACATGCAGTTTGCTGCAGTAAGGGCCCATTCTGGTGTGATAATAGTTGCACCACATCGAACCTCCTCTTGGTCATTTACAAAAAACGCCGCATGCCACGGCCATTCGCCTGTGTCTGCATCACTGCCACCGATAATATTACTTCCAGGATCAGTAATTGGTGCCGTTCCACAATCTGGATCATCTAAAAAGCAATTATGGTCAAGTCAACAACATACTTAAGAAATGGGTCTTACAGACAACTACAACTATACAGCAATAGGTATTGAACAATAGATAATAACATCACTGCTCTTCTCCATCTGACTCATTAGCTCAGTTGGTAGAGCATCGGTCCGGTGATCCGAAGGTCCCAGGTTCAAATCCTGGATGGTCAGTGAAATTTTTTTCAATGGCTGTCATTTATGTATTCTCATATACAACTATATAAACGTAGCTAAAAGCTAACCAAAATGGCGGCAATTTTGAAATTCATTATGGCTGTGAAATTGAGCCATCTGAATATACCACAATATAAAGATTCATTACTACATCCAGTAATGTACTTCTGAACAAGGTACATCCCACCAGTGGAACCCACAATAACGAGTGAAAAATTCTTTTAATGTACTTACTTTGCCATGAATGGTTTGTTCCAATACAGATGAAAAAACACAGAGCAGCAAGATACCACAGGGGGGTTCCGTGCGCCATATTTCTACGAAAATGAGACACAATATGGATTAGGCCTAGGAGCTAAATTTCATACGGGCCTTAATTAAGGATCGAGTTCAACACCTATGTCTACCAATCGTTGATACCACGGGGTGTTAGTATAAACCCTCTAGATCACTGCTTGGGGGTAGTGGACTCCAATTACAGGGTATACGTTTTTCGCTAGAGGTTACGAAAGGTCACACAAGGGTAAAAATGAAAATGCTTCAAGTTTGTTGAAAGATATATCAAATTACTCGCCTGATAACAAGTATTTTAAATAAAATGTATAGTATCTATCTACGACCTATCTTGGTTGTACGGGAGTCAAATTTAAACTTACTCCGATTTGCGAAAAATGGTGGCAAATTGCTCATCTACCTTCTAAACTGTTTACTTTTCTTGTTATGTGCAATGAAAGTCAGCTTCAACAGTAGTATATGGCCACCCTAATGACCTTTGACATTGTTTGCACGCTATCTCAGTAAATGAACGCAGTAGGCCTATATAGGCAAAACTTTCCTTTTTCTGATTTTATTCAGGTACACAAACAATTCTCGCATTTCACAATAAGGCGCCACCAGTGGTTTGCGATGTAATCGTGATGTAAACGTGATGTATCATGGGAAAAGGTCGACATCCATGCCCGCTCAATGCAAATATTACAATGCTATTACATGAGAACATGTGACAGTCTTTTTTTAGTTTGTCAAAATAAAGGTGTTACACGCGAATCGATACTCAATAATACTTAATAATGTGATTTGAAATGTGCACAATTAATTTCTTTTCTCTATCGATTTGCGTGTAATACCGTTATATTGACAAACTAAAAAATATTGTCACGTGTTCCTATGTAATAGCACGGTAATATTCGCATTGCGCGGACTTGGATGTCGACCTTTTCCCATGATACATCACGAGTACATCACAAACCGCTGGCGGCGCCCTTATTGTGAAACGCGAGAATTCACCACCATTTTTTGCCCAAATCGGAGTAAATTGAAATATTGACCCACGTACAACAAAAACATGTCAATTAGCCTAAACACGAGGTTTATGTAGGATAACTACCTAACTATAGATAGCGCAAACTATACATATTTTAAATCCTTGTCATCAGACGATAACTTTCAGCAAGATCGAAGCATTTTCAATTTGTTACCCTTGTGTGACCTTTTGTGACCTTTATGGTGCCAAAGATTAGTAGCAGAATGGTCGACTGCATATCCGCCGGATAATGCTTTTTCAATGTGAAATGAACTTTGCTGCTTGGATAATATCACGATGAGTTTAGCATTTATTCCGTTTTGAAAAAAAAAAGTGTTCCGACGGATCTGCACTCGACCATTTTTCAAAACTCCTTGCTCCTAGAAATAGTAAGTATTTTACAAAAACTTCATGCAAGCACTAACAAAATAAAAATATGCACGCCAGCATACGCAGAACTAGCCTATTGTCAAGACTCCGTGGAGAGATATATAGGCAGCTTAATTTCGCAATATGCATAATTCCTAGTCTTCGCTGAAATACTGCACGTTGAATCCATTGGTTACTGGTTCAAACCTATATATACTCCAAACACCTATTCCGAATTATGATATTCCATAGGGTTTGTATTGTGATCATTTCGATCAGTGGTACGTAACAAAGAAAGCATGACCCAGTTGTCCTTGCAACTGTCATATTCTGTAGTTGACCATTGATCTCGTGTCATATTTATTGCAAGGAATTGATATTTACATGAATTAAGTAAGATTAGATAAGGCTAATATATGAGATGGAATATTTCACTTGTAGTGACGTCAGGCGCCTATATAATAAAGAGACAAAGAAACTTTAGTCCACAAAACCGTTAGTGTGGTCGCTAAATGGTTTAAGATGTTTCTGCAAGGTATCAGGGAAATGGTTACGGAAGAGGTTTGCACGGAAGTGGTGATTTGACGAAAATATCAATCAAGGATGGCTGACGTGTAAAGTCACGTGGTTACTCCATAAAGGACATAGTGACATTTAATTAAACACATAATGAACACACAAAGTGCATTTTTTTGGTGCGAATCAAGGTCATCCGGTGCCTTATGGACTAGCCACGTGACCTTTCTTTCTTTTGGGTCCTCCAGATCTTTAGGACAAATTATCCTTTTAAAGCTGGTAATTTCTTCAGCGGACAGATTATTCTCGATCTCCCACCATAATTTTTTTGCTACCTTGCAAAATTCAATTAAACCATTTAGAGACCATTCATTGTAAGGGCGTTGGGACATTTTGTGGATCAAGTTTCTTCGTCTCTGCGTTCATACGGATTTCCGTCTTTCCGCCTTGTAATCACTGGAATATAAAGCGCATGATGTCACCACAAGTGACACCTTCCATACCATTTATTAAGATTAGGATATTGGCTCAATCTTCAACTTACAGTTTGCGGGATTCTTTCTTTTTTCAGTAATGTTGCAATACTTCTGTGTACTTTTGTGAACTCTGAGTATGCTTACAGGAAGGTAATACCTACTGCTGAGGTAAAAAAAAAAGCTTTTAAAAGATACCATAACACAAATTGAAAAAATATCTGATATTAAGTTTCAAGTCGATGAAATGCCCAGTTGGGTGGTTTGGAAATGTGTATGTCCAGTTTAGTATCAGAATAGAACAAATTTACTCTTTTCAATTAGGTGTGTTTGTATTTTCTTTACGATAATACTTGTGTGAGGTATGATGGTTCAAAATGGTAAAGAGACTTTTGGAACACCCTGTATTTAATGTCAAAATTCAAAATATGAAATGTTTGACATCTGTGTAAACAGGGTAAATGCGGACATAAAACATATATATTTAAAAAAGAAGAGGTACAAGTAGTTTTGTTTACTTCTTTGCTTAATTAATTCAATAAATAGGTATGAACAAAAGAAATAGTGATAGTAACATAAGGTACGATTGTATAATGACATGGGGGATATGATACATTACCAGATTCCTACCAGAGGTACACTGCTGCTCAGCTACTTTGTGGCTATTCTAGAGAACCATTGCAGTACCAATTCAGTACCAGTGTATGTACATGTGCTTCCGATATCTGTGCTCTGGTACCTACGCAGATACTCTAGAGTACTCTATAGTGCCAATGGAGTAGCTTGGCAGCAATGTACATCAAGGGGTTGCAGCGATAGGAATCTGGTAGTGTAATAGTAATCATGTTAGCCTCGAAGTGTTTGAACATGTTTGTTACCACTTGTGGGTAACGTACATTATCGACATGATCGTTTTAATAGTATAAAGGAGCATTTGGACAATTTTTAAATTTTTAAATTAAAATATGTAAGAGTGTAAAGTGCAGGCATTGGTGCTACTGCTACGCTACTACTTCTACCACTAAAACCTCTACTTCTGCTGCTACTATCTTAAGATTGCTTGCACGATCATATAATTAACAAAATTTGTGTGGTTTGTGTCGCACCATCTATTATTTTCATTCCATTAACGTGATTTTTTATATTTTATACAAAATCAAAAGTTGTAATTGCAAAGCAATATTTTTTTTCTGAAAAGGAGGAAAAACGCAAATAATTGGTATAATGAGAAAAAGGAAAAAGTCATTATGTATTTGATGCTACATGTCCTATAATTCGGTTTGTTTGAATAAATGATAAGTTTTTCATTCAAAAAGTACAAAATTATTTCACTTACCTTTTTGACTGTCTGGCCACCAGTTCCCTCTTAAGGGCTGGGGTATGAACGTTTGGACAGCATTTATTGTGGGACATTAGAGCACATCAGACATATATCGAATTGCATTCTGAATACGAAGAATGTCATTCTGATATCAAATAATTTTGATTTTTTGAAGTTCGCAATTTAATACACATTTTATGGCAAATCATTAAAAATTGATATTTTTGATATTTAACAGTACTTGAAGTAAACTTTGTAAATCTGATGATTTATACTTAAAGTGTATGTAGGTGGGATGAAAAGCCGACGATCAATTGAAAATTTTGACCTTTCGTATTGAAGATATGGATTTTTTTCCCAAAACACCAAAAAAAAATTAGGTCTTTTTGGGAAAAAATCCATATCTTCAATATGAAAGGTCAAAATTTTCAATTGACCGTCGGCTTTTCCTCCTGCTACATACACTTTAAGAATATGTCATTAGATTTATATAATTTACTTCGAGGACTGTTATATATCAACAATTTGAAAAATATCAAATTTTTATAATTTGTCATAACATTTATATTATATTGTGATTTTAAAAAAATGAAAATTATTTGATATCAGAAAGACATGCTTCGTATTCAGAATGCAATTCAATAGGTCTGAGGTGCTCTCATGTCCCACAAAAAATACTGTCGAAACGCAATAAACGCTCATTTTAGATCCCTTAAGTTGAAAGCTCAACTCCTTGAAATCAATTTTTTTTCCAATATACTGTTCAGAAGTGACTTGTGACTTCAAATCAATGACAAATTATCATGTCATTATAATTATTTCATTTTACAATGATTCCATTAACAGAAGAGTTCTTTGAGGACAAGTCCACACGCCCTGGACACTGATTCAAAAGGCGATTCTCTGTTATTTACTTTTGCTCTGGTAGCGAAGTTCAATGATTTATTAAAGCGTTATGATAGTACGGAAGGACCTGGTCACTCACGGTACTATGTGGCCTTGATTGTAAACATGAGAAAACGAGGGTATGAAACCAGATCGATTACATCATGGTCAGGAAGAGGTGCAGAACATCACTCTAAAATATCAGGATACGACCGGGCGCTGACTGTGGTAGTGACCATCAGCTACTTGTAGCCAAAGTTAAACCAAAACTGAAAGCTAAGAGAGACAATGCACCACCTACCAGGTATGATGTTGACAACATTCCCACTCAATATTCAGTAGAGGTGAAGAACAAGTTTGACGAGTTACTGAAAGTTAATGAAGAGAATCAGACCCC
Source organism: Amphiura filiformis (assembly GCF_039555335.1). NCBI lineage: Eukaryota > Metazoa > Echinodermata > Ophiuroidea > Amphilepidida > Amphiuridae > Amphiura > Amphiura filiformis. The sequence goes on along the minus strand of NC_092638.1, from coordinate 4,061,575 downwards.
ATAATTGTGGGAGGTTTAGGCAACTACAAGAGAGAAAACAATTATCGCAACTGCCATTACAGGTGGGTGTAAAACACATCATTTGATGTAATGTGATTGCCCGAAAAGGAAACGATAATGTAACCTTTCTGCTGACATGATCGGGTGTGTACACATATATGAAAACGCACCACAGTTACAGTTTCAGTTTTCTGTTCAAATAATATTTTAATTTCCTGATATGTTCGTATATAGGTGTAGGGTAATAATGACCTTTGCTCAAATGTTACCATAATCAATTATTTACATTGCAAGTATAATTGACTTATTAGTTTTCAAAGTCACTGTTTGAAATTTTTGATAATTTGGGCGCTTTAGGGAACAAAGGTCGGTGAAACTCTGTGAACGACTTCCGGGTTACTCCAGTTGAAAACCATACATCCCCCTCTCCTCCCCCACGTCATACATACATACTCCCAGTCCCATTTCCCAAATATGAAATTAAAAAAAAATTGAATTTCAGGTCGGCAGAGTTGGGCCTCGAACCCACGGCGCAGCTACATACAGAATACTCAAGTCCAGCGCGCTGATCCATTGGACAACACGACTTGTTGGTAGCCAACTTGAATTTTTTAACATATAGGATATAGGCAACTCCAACATTTATCGGGATTGAATAGAATTACAACAATACGTGTACTGTGCGCGCACAATACATATATCGAGTTTGACTGGATCGTGCATGGTATATCGGTTCGTGCAATGTATAGGGAGCCTGTCATTTTCTTGAAGATACTAGTAGTCCCCGGGGTATAGACGTTGGGTTCCCCCAGTTAATTCAAGATTTTCGAATAGAACCCCAAGATGATTTTAGAAAATGGAAGATTAGATTACCATCAAAATGATACAGTAATCTTTATCGGGGTTCTATGTAAATGTAAAAATTACATCGATTTTTCATCATTTTTTTGAGCGTTCATTTTCACTAAATTCAAAAAATATTTTGACGTATATAAAATTAAAATAAAACAACACCAACTATACCACAATATCACGAATCGTTATACATGTTGTGCAGTTAAAGGTCATATATTCCTTTAAACATAGGATGCTTCAGTTTGTACACAAACAATATTTCTGCGAAAACCCGCCCACTCGGCTATTTTAAAAGATAATCAGACTTCCTTAGAATATGCAATAATTAGCATTAAAATCAAGTTTTTTAGGCCGCTGTGTACATCCCCTATAGAAGACGCGATCTTATTATTCCAGGCAAGGAGCGTGTGAATTTCAAATGGGTTACCTGAATGGGTGACTCCATTTGAACTCTACACCCTCTGCCAGATTAAGCCAGGCCATGTCTTCCACAGCGGGTATATTCCATGATATTGATTGCAACTGGAATAGCCCTTTGTAAAGGATAAAGGGGTTTAAGATGTCCATTGAGAATTTTTTTTGACCCAGTTTATAAATAATGAAAATAAATCTCGGATTTATATAGCGCCTTTTTCCAGATCTAGAAGGATTCAAAGCGCTATAATTTCGCTGCCATGGTCAATCATCACAATCGGATCGCATCAACTAGGCCAGTTGCAGCCGAATCTGGCGCAGACCTATCCGCACTTAGGAGATCCTGGAGAAAACCTGCGAGAGCGAGCATGGGATCGGGATAAATCAATTCCAGATACAGCCTTTGGGCACGGCCGGGGCTTGAACCCGGGACCTCAGTGGTGCAAGGAGAAGGAACTACCGCTGCGCCAACTCGCTCTCCCAGGAGAATTCTTTAGCTTTGTATGGAAACAGTTTACATTTAATAGGGATGTGTGTCTCTATCTTTTGGTATGTTCCTGGCCAGGCATGAGGGCGCTGTTAGTTGTAACGAATACACGCAGTGGGTATGGTATTGAATATGTTAAGCTTTTTTCCTCTCATATTTTTTGTTAATAATACCACGGTTCCTCGAGTATATTTCAAAATATCATTGACTGTTGTCAAGATAATTATCTTTATTTGTATTTTTTGTTTTAAAGGTACAGATTTGTAACGAAACTGGTTACAATCATTTATTATTACTAGAGGGCTTCAACTAGCTTTTGGCGTGGGGGTACGTGTGTGGCGCTCTTTATAGTTTTAACACAAAACACACCAGACCAGACACTGAAACATACGGAGTGGGTTTGAAATATTCAATATATTTTTGTGTTAATAATACCACGGTTACTCTAGACTATTAAAAATATCATGACTAGTTGCAGGATATCCACAACCAATTCGATGTTGTTGTTTTTTCAGTTTTACACGAAATCCCAGCACTCAGAACGCTGTCTGTTCAATTAGCTTAGATTATTGTTCTTTAAAATATATAAAAAAATTAAAAAACTGTGGTCAAAGTCATCAAAGAAAAGTGTTAGCACAGCCTTAGACCCAACGTGATTTATAGACGATGAAGCGTTCGCTTTCATGTAAACTTGTATGAATAATAAATAAATCGTCTGCATTCAATTAACTTATATATTCTTAAATCATTATTATGAAGTACACAGTAGTTTGATTTATTTCTACTTTTTGCATGACTGTAATGCCCAGTGGTGTACTAAAATACCACGTGAAAGACTAAGCCTGAAGTAAAATTTAAGTTTTTATATTAAATCCGGTTTTATTCAGAGTTCACTGATCTTACAGACTTGACATTTAATATGGAATATTTCTTCACGCGAAAGTGCCAAGACTAATCCGAAAGGGGTCTGCATAAACCGCATGGGTTAAATATTTATTGGGGTGTGTCGGGAGATGGTTTCAAATAATTTTTGATAGAAAATATGCTTTCCAAGAATCTTCATTATGGTGCTCATAATGTAGTGAATTAACCTAAAATTTAGGGTTTTTTTTTTTTTTTTTGAGGGGGGTAAATTTCTGCATTTCGGAACATTGTTATGATATTATCAAATTGATTGAAGTTTGAGGTGATATGTACTGAACCTAAATACCAATAAGTATTGATCAGAACTGACATGCACTTGTAATGTACCAGTTTTGAATGTGGGAGGAGCTTTGCTGAGAGATAATGTAATGATATCTTTCCAATTTGGGCCCTGTTCCATTGCTCAATGGGCCGACAAATCAATGTTACTGTAGGAAAGCCTCTGGTATGCGTTATTTCTGCTCAGGCCTCATAGCTCGGAAAATCCTGATGCGCCTCAAAAAACATCTGGCACGATTCCGTCAAATTATATCAGAACATTGATCCGTGCTCACGTCAAATTATCTCAAAAAATTCTGATCCACCTCAAAACTCCATGGCGTACGTACCCGGGCGTACGTAGTTTGGCTAAAAAGCCTGTCATAGTCTGCTCAAATTTATTACTAAACCTGCATGTCTACATTCCGCACGTAATCCACATGATGCTTAGTTCCCAGCTATATTTGGTTCCTGATGTGAAATACCATTCAGATTATGACATCATACCGACATTGTGTGGGGAATGTTTGTACTTCTTTTGGTATCACTGGATAGAAGAGACATACATTGGTATCAAATATAACGGTATATGACGTTTATACTTGAAAATTAGGAGGTTGCAACCCCCACTTCGTAATCCGTAGCCAGTGGTGTATTTGCACTACGTCATTGAAACTCACTGTCAATCACTGAAATGACGACAATTGAGGGAGTGGTTATACTGTTGTGACCTTGCTTCGTGATTAGCACTGGCAAGGAACATTCGCCGTAGAAGTGACGTAATTAATCGGATTAACTACCATAGCAATAGATGAATACAATTTTGAATATATCGCCCAACACTCAAAAAAAAATATTGTCAAAAAATTGTATTCATCTATTGCTATAGTAGTTAATCCGATTATTACGTCTCTTCTACGGTGAATTGGCTGGAGATGGAAGTTTGATGCTATAATTGATATCGAAGGAGAAGTAGATTACGTAACGCGTCCTTTAGACGGGGGAATATACGCTTCGACCCCCAAAAATTGCAATGAAAGGTTTTTAACTGATTTTGGTACTATGGGACCTCAGGAATAACAGAAAAAAAGTCCTAAAAAATCGGGCTACCGGAAAGTGGTTTTCCAAGATGGCGTCCAAAATGGCCGCCAAAAAATCTTAAAATTACTATAATTCATTTATTTTTCCCCACATAGTTTGAATTTTGGTGTCTAAACCGATGTTTAGGGGTCAATGATTTTATTATGATCAACAAAAATATTGCAGAGTGATCAGATAACCTAGAAATCCAAGATGGCGTCCAAAATGGCCGCCGATACCCTTAAAATTGCTATAAATCACTTATTTCTTGTCATATAGCTGTAATTTTGGTGTCTATCCCTATGTTTGTGAGTTCAACAAATCCAATGAGACCATTAAAACTTTCACCAAGTGATAGCATCCATCATGAATTTCAAAATGGCTGCCATTTCTGATGTATTTTGCCAACATTGCAATTTTTTGAAAATAACAGAAGTTATACATTATATTTTTAATGTTTTATAAAACTGTTTTATTAAACAATTAAAAAATAATACAAAACAAATAAAATGGAATCATTAATTTTATAAATAAATGATTTATTCAATATATTTCCATCAATAAGGATATTGATATCTTAAGGGAGCTCTCGATCAACTTCAAACAAGCAACTCCTAATTGGTCAGGAATGATGGTATCCATAGAGGAAACGAGCACCCGGGTCAGTCTTCGGTTGTGTTTTTGCCTATGATAGACATGTATTCAGGGGATAAGACCTGTATTCTTTCCACATTGGAGTTCCTTTTCAGTTTGGCAATGAAATATAACCGGTCACCAATAGTCATATTTGACCAGCCCCTATGCTGAGATCATCCAACAGACCATTGAAAAGGATCGTCTTGCTGCTGGGATGTTTTCATACATTCATGAATTTACTTGGAGCAATAGGTACTCTAATGCAAGGGACAGGACTTAAAGACATCCTAGAATATGTGTATGGTGAAAATTCTGTTGTGTTTATGTTCACTGGAAAGTCTGTCCAAAGAGCATTCCAGGACCACCTGCCGGTAGACAAGTGTCTAAACCAAATGATTGTATCAGATGTGCTGCATGATAATCCCCAATTTCAGACATTGATGGAGTACTGAGACATCTGATATATTGGGCAAGATCAAGCTAGAACTTGAAGATGTTGAGAGTGGCCAGAGCTTTGATCATGGCAGATCGCACCGGATGTTTGTCCATGTACCTAAGTGCTGTTGCTGACTGCCTTCCAATTTTTGCTGCAGCTGGACATTACAACTACTTGAAATCGGCATATCTCTACACTCAAGAGATGAGTGAGCTTGAGACCAAACATCCAGACGTTTTCCAGAAATTCTCCAATGACTTCCATGTCATTCGCCGCAGTAATCAGTTTTGGGCAGGCCTAAGTTCAGATCTAGTAATCGAACAGACGTTAATGAGATCACTGAAGAGTACTGGAGGCTTAACACGTGAAGCGGTATGAACGAAGAGCAGCGATCACCTGATGATAACAATGCCATGCAGGAATTCAATCGCCTCTCCTACTCTACAAGTGAGCAGCATAAAGAGTCCGCTGAATCAAGGATCAATAGAGATACATTAGACTTATCCAAATTAAGTTCAAAGTTGGATACTTACTCACACTTCTCTTCAGACCCTTCCTTAAGAAATGTTGTGAATGGTGTAGTGGCCGATGCCGATGTTAATGTTCATGAGTATGAGTCAGTTGGTATGGCAATTGTAGCCAAAATGCATGACCAACCAGCCTTTAAAGTATCATTCAAACGCAAAGACAAGGCAAAAACCCTTGGAGATTCGTCTGCTGTACCAATTGCTCCAGATCAGACAATTGACCCCGCCCTCTTATTTCAACGGTTTGTAGTAGTGTAGCAAACAGGAGAGCTTTCAATGCAAGAGGTTATGGATTACGACCTCAGCACATTTCCTCCCACCTTGTTTGAGGCTAGAAACATTTTCCGAGAAGCAGATGAGCCTCAAATAGCTACCACTATCGTTGAACATTCAAGCAACGTGACGTCAGGTGATTACGAAGTCCTCAAAGAGTCTTATCCAATTACTGATCATTACGTCCTTGATGGCGGTTCCTTGTTGCATCGAGTACCATGGAAAACTGGACACAGTTATGGGTTGATTGCACAGTCATATGCAGATTTCACTGTTTTCCATTATGGATTGGCAACTGTGGTCTTTGATGGGTATGGTGGAGGTCCGTCCATCAAAGACAATACACACCAACGACTCAACAACCATTCTCCCAAACCAGTCAAGGCAAATCATTGAGGATTTTGGTAGCAAAGCTATAGCTGTTCTGTTTGGCAGCAATGGGGAGAGTTCACTTGCAACCCTGCGCTACAACATATTTGTCAAGAAGATAACATCTGCAAAATCGTTTGTCACTCCTGAACGTTTGCCTCCTACTGCATCCTCCACCAAATGTCACTGCCTCAGAGTTTACTACGAGATTATGGTCTGGATGGGGACTAACAATGGTATGGATGTCTTGGACTGCATGGGGGTGGAAAATAGACAGCAATCAGATGTTTCCGATCATGACTGACATGAAGGCTGCCCCTGATAACCTACTCAAAATGATCCACTGTAAAAGTGCCCACCTCGCTGCAGCTGCCAAAGATATACGGACTACCATGTCATGCTGGATGTGGACCCTGCCAAACTGACTCGTGTGACAACCCATACCGCAATCAAATAGTTATGGAAGATGAGATGGAGAGTGAAAATGATGTACTATAGCTAATTAACTCAATTAAAATGATCAGAATTTTAGTCCTGCCTGAGTAAGGGACGTCATATGATATTGAAAATGAAGGCTTCTAGTAAAACATCATCATCATTACTATGTGCCTATATGTATGACTGAGTATATGTGACCGTCCACCACGAATGAGCCGTAAATGTCCTCAATTGTATTCTGAATTACAGTGTAAAATGGGCATGAAGGTCATATTCATAGGTATTTCAATTTGGTGCTACGTGTATCTCATTAAATGAGGTACACGTAGCACCAAATTGAGGTACCTATGAATACGACCTTCATGCCCATTTTACACTGTAACTCAGAATACAATTGAGGACATTTACGGCTCATTCGTGGTGGACGGTCACATATACAAAATATTGTATGAACTCTTTATGCCTACTATGTCTGAGTCTACATAATATTGTATGAACTCTCTATACCAATTATGTCCGAGTCTACATAATATTGTATGAACTCTTTTCCAAATTAGACTCTTTACAAGCCAATGGGATTACGCCTCTACCTAATTTTGACTAGCCAATTTATGACAGCCAATATTTGACCTGCCTATTGTGTCTCACCAATATTGACTTTTATATTATCATTGCTGAAATTGGGCAATCTATTTCAGATTAACTAGGAGACTTGTCTCAGTATGGTAGGGATATCAACCAACCAACCAACCAACCAACCATCGCACTGCATTTTTTTTCGACTCCATCAGTGCTGGCAACTTTGGCTGTTGTCTTTACCCACTGGGAAGTACTTGTAAGATAATATAAATACAGTTCAAGTCATTTTAAGGTTTTTCTCACTTTACCAACCAATCATAGTGAGACACGTCACTACCAACCTCAAACGACAGGTAATATATACAGTATAAAACAATTTTGGCGACCATATTGGATGCCAAATTTAATTTTTTGGTTGGACCTCCAAACATGGGTGTAGATACTAAAATGTCAACTTTCAATAGATCATTATTGTGTTAAAAACTATCACCTAAATACTAGATTTCAGGCAGCCATTTTGGATTTATAGCTTATCTGATTAAAGCCTTAATGTACGATCTTTTTAAATTTTTAGATTTTTCTTTTTTTCTTCTAAAATGATAATATACAATCATTATGAAAGTTCCCAATACATTTGTACGCGAAAACATTGGGAATTTGCAAAGAAACAACATCATAATCTTCACCTCTATCACTCGAAACATCTCGCACTATTTGGATTAGGACAGCGAGTGCGGCTTCAGAGTTAGTCTCCTACGCGGCCAGTTTGGTTACGCTCCCTCCACATGTGGAGGGAGCGTAACCAAGCTAGTTTTGTACGAGACTACGGTTTGCGATCGTGGCCGACATAAAGTCATAATCTAAAAAATTATGACTTTATGTCGGACCAACAGAAAATCGTCCTGTTTTACTACAAATAGGACAAATTTGACAGCTTGCTCATAGATTTAAGTTAGAACATGTGTAAGTATTATAAAAATGCCAAAAAATCGGTTTTGAAAAAAATAAAGGTAAATTCTGAAAAAAGATCGTACATTATGACTTTAATCTGAAATATTTTTGTTAGTCAAAGAGGAATCATTGACCCCAAAACATGGGTGTAGACACCAAAATTGCAACTCATGGGTGACAAATAAGTAAATTATAAGGTTGGTTTTTTTTTTTTTTTTTTTGGACGTCATCTTGGATTTCTAGGTTATCTGGTCACTCTGCAATATTGGATGATCTTAGCATAGGGGCTGGTGAAATATGGCTATTGGTGACAGGTTATATTTCATTGCCAAACTGCAAAGGAACTCCAATGCCCTGGCTCCAATGTGGAAAGAATACAGGTCTTATCCCCTGAATACATATGTCTATCATAGGCAAAAAACACAACCAAATACATACCCGGGTGCTCGTTTCCTCTATGGATAGTGTGCATCATTCCTGACCAATTAGGAGTTGCTTGTTTGAAGTTGATTGAGAGCTCCCATAAGATATCAATATCCTTATTGATGGAAATATATTGAATAAATCATTTATTAATAAAATTAATGATTCCATTTTATTTGTTTTGTATTATTTTTTTAATTGTTTAATAAAACAGTTTTATAAAACATTAAAAATATAATGTATAGCTTCTGTTATTTTCAAAAACTTGCAATTTTGGCAAAATATATCAGAAATGGCAGCCATTTTGAAATTCAAGATGGATGCTTTAAAGTTTTAATGGTCTCAATGGATTTGTTGAACTCACAAACATAGGGATAGACACTAAAATTATAGCTCTATGACAAGAAATAAGTGATTTATAGCAATTTTAAGGGTATCGGCGGCCATTTTGGACGCCATCTTGGATTTCTAGGTTATCTGATTACTCTGCAATATTTTTTGTTGATCATAATAAAATCATTGACCCCCAAAACATAAGTTTAGACACCAAAATTCTAACTCTGTGGTGAAAAATAAATGAATTATAGTAAGTTTAAGATTTTTTGGCGGCCATTTTGGACGCCATTTTGGAAAACCACTTTCCGGTAGCCCGATTTTTTAGGACTTTTTTTCTGTTATTCCTGAGGTCCCATAATACCAAAATCAGTTAAAAAACCTTTTGTTGCAATTTTTTTGACGTAACCCCCCTTGTTTTCATATATTCCCCCGTCTACTTTGATGCCAATTTCATTTGCCAACAGGCTATTTGTTTCGAACAAAGAGGTTTATAAAGGAGGCTTTAGCTGTCGATGTACACTTCTTTATCACCATAACTTAGTAGATATCCTATGTTTTTTTGCTATTTGATGAGTGAAAAAATAAATGAATGAATGAATGAATGAATGAATGGGGTCAAAGGTCATTAAGGGGTCATTTCCGGTATAAAACGAAATACTTTTAAAATGCATCTTCTCCCACAAATTACGTAGGACAGTGACGCCACTTCCATTGTTATTACCCAGTGTCAATGTGGTGTACACAGATTTGGGGTCAAAGGGCATTAAGGGGTCACTTCCGGTATAAATCGAAATTTCTTCAAATTTTGTTATAAGCTAAGAAAAACAAACAAGAGTAACGGTATGTTCGCATATGAGTTGCAGTTACCCAATGTATATGTGGTATTTTTTTTATTTGGGGTCATTATGTACAAAGGTTTATAGCAAATATTAACTATTTTACAAGCAACCGTATAATACATGCTACTATTCTATAAAATATAAAAATGTAAAACAATAACAAACCAATGTTTCATCCCATTCAATTTGCGTTGCCAAAGGGTTGTAATCTTTTACACATTTTCTTAGAAATCTAAGTGGCAGCATGAATTGTTTCAAGTCGGCATATTATTATTATTATTATTATTATTATTAGTAGTAGTAGTAGTAGTATTATTATTATTATTATTATTATTATTATTATTAGTATTATTATTACTATTATTACTATTATTATTATTATTATTATTATTATTAGTATTATTATTATTATTATTATTATTATTATTATTATTAAAACATTTCTAAGGCGCTCTGCAAAGCACAAAGCGTCTTACAAGAAAACATAATACAAAATCAATCGCTCAAATATATACAGAGCAACAAATAAAGCAAAACCAAGCAGCAACACTAAGCTGGATATAGACGAGTCTTGACGATGCACTTGAACCCAGACACCGACTCTCTGACCTCAGTACTGAGCTCCTTCAATAGCTTGGGAGTACCCATGACCATGACAAATGAAGCATGAGTAGGAGATGAGGAACGAGGCCGAGATCTGAAACAAAACTCAACACAACTATCCAGCCGCTTAATTAAATCAATCAGGTAATCTGTAGCTAGGGGCATTTTTGCATTTGAAAATATACAAACTAATTTGGACTGATCCCGTTCATATCTGTAGAGCACCTCGCTCAGCTTTTAAATCTGGAGGCGCTGCAAGCGCATAAGATCTTTTGCACGTGTAACCATGGTAACAAGTAAACGAGAATTGGACATACTGCAGTTACTGTCCGTTTTCCTATACACAATAAGCTACAATACACAGTGCTCTCACCATTAACGCGTGACCTCTACAAATGATGTATGTTGGAAGAATGGACACTTGCCTAGTTAACATCACTGTGTGAAAAATAACCAGCCAATATTTTATTTATTCTCCAAAACTTCTAGCAAATATATTTCTCTAACATGACCTAAAATTACAGCTAGGTTAGATGTTCAGAAATGGTCGCACTTTTGTAAAATATGAGTGAGGGCAAGGCATAGCTAGCCAACTCCCCGTGTTATATGAAGATTTGACCGAAAATATTGGTATCGGACCGCTCACTTCTGAAGGATGCCACAAAAAAACGGTAAAAGCTACATTAAAACTATTCTACATAGGTTCTAGAAAATATAGTTTTGTAACATGTCCTAAATTTTTAGCTAATTTAGATGTTTGGAGAGGGTCGCATTTTTGTGTTTTAGGAAGGATATGTAAACGACAGATAACACCAAAAATATGAAGAAATTATTTCCAAACCGCTGGTTAACAAAAAGCAGGTCTTTGTCTCATTTCGTGAACAAAGATACACATACCATTGTTTCCTTTCGTTTCCTTTATAATCGGTTACCCAACTGAAGCTATAATACCAGCTTTATTGTGATGTCGCACATTGAAAACAGACACTTGTGCACAACCAGAGAAGATCTGATTTAATCAGTTGAGCTGCTTCAATTAGTGTTATCTTGGTTTAATAGCTTTTAATGGGGTTTAAGTCCTGCAAAGGTCGAGATGAATTCTACTGTAGACATGACTGCATCATGAGTAATTCAGACGAGATAGCACCAAACATTGGGATTGTGACAAGCCTCTTGTGATATAAAACGGCGAATACGTCATAGATTGCGTATGTGAAAATTAACGGCACTACATATTGAGTTTATGTGAACACATGTTTAGAAAAAAGTCAAGCATACTAACGAAATTTTTAACACCACCTTTTTTACAGATGATTTTGGATGAATTTCAACAGTAAAAGCGACACACTGAGGTTACCAATTCTTTTGATTTTATCTTATTACAACAGTACATAATTTCAACAGTACAGATGACAATGTTTTTAATGTTTAATTTCATCTTAACTCACCAAAACAACTAATGTTGATCATGTTCTATTTTATCATTAATGTATATACATGCTTACATGCAGGCAGTACAATGCGCTATGTGAAAGGGGGTCACAAATTATGAGTATATTGAGGAGGCCCTAAGCAAATATGCAATTATAAAATTTATATACATTTATTATACAATATTATGAATGTACAAAATATTAGTACATGGCTATTCGGGAGCAATAAAGAAAACAAAGGATAAGACGAATAAGAAAAAAGAAGAAAACCCCCATCCCTGCAGCCACTTTGTAGCTAGACATTTCTCCACCACTTCCTATGTTTAATATCGTAAAAATGATTTTATTTTAGTTCCTGAATATAATAGTTCCATTATCAGTGGCGTACCGTGGCCGCTCCTACCCCGGGGGGGCTGAAGAAATGTAAATTTTGCCGCCCCTTGCAGCAAAAGTCCGAAAAGGTTGACCCAATTTTTTTCCAGCCAGGACGGCTCTCGAAAAACTAAAAAGTTGGGTGGGTCGGGTGGTGGTTGGGGGGTGTAGGAGCTGAAATTTTTTTTAAACGTAAAATTTAACAGGTGTTACACCCCCCTAATTACCCAAACGGCGCCTTGCCGCCCACTAATTAAAGCAGCCGCCCTTTGCCGCCCATTAAGTCCCGCCCTTTTTTACTTTTGCTCATCTTTTTGCCGCCCCCTTTATCTTCCGCCGCCCCTTCTTTTTTGCCGCCCCCTGCTTTTACCCCGGGGGCTGGCGCCCCCAAAGCCCCCCAAAAAAAATACGCGCATGATTATAGCCATCTTAATTTGCAATATCTGCGTACAGTCCTTGGCAGACGACAAGTTTCAATTTTTTTTTTTAATTTAGAAAATTTCAGAAATGTAAATTTTTCTGACCATATTTGGAATCAGCATGAAAAACGCATTAAAATAAGTACAAACAAGCCTAATATTGGTTCAGTAGTTCTTAAGATAGCTCTTGATACTTTGAGGAAACACATAAACAGCTCCAAAATTTAAAACAAACATGAGACTTCCAAATAAAAATACGTTCGCAATTGGTGGCCTGGTCATTATCTGTTGCTGTGATTTGGGTTAGGGCGTGTCTTTCTCTCTATTTTTTAGTTTGTCCCTTACAGACCCCTTAGGGGTTAGTTAATAAATATTTTCATAATTAACAAAATAAGTTTAATTTGAATAGATTACAAAAAATATAATACATTCCATACCTTCTACTGTACATCACAATGGCTATTGCTACAGCGATTACAATGACTACAATTACAACTGCCACGACCACAATGATTGTTGAGAAAGATATATCTAAGAATAAAAATATAATCACAGATTTATACGAACATTAGGTTTATTACTTTGAAATGAAATGTTGAATTATTTATAGGTTATTTGCTGTGTATAACTTCTTGCGATTGAAATTATTTAAAAAATAATGCACACCTGAGATACTGAAATGTTGATGTATTTTAGACACATCAACACCTCAGTACAAGTTTACTAAAACTATCTAAAATACTAGTAAATATTAATGCATCTACATTCAAGGAAATTAATCTACCTTCGTGACGCGAACACGTTTAAAAACACTGTGGATAGCACGCGGATTGTGTGCGAATGCACTAATACACAGTCATTAAACTCACAGTATTTTTCTAACAGCTTGCTATTAAATTGGCTGGTATTTATAAGAGTGTATAAAACCTTAATGTACGACGGGTTAAGAAATGACACAGCTTTAAGACTGCCGCTAGCCGCTAATCTATAAAGGATAACATGCGAGTATTTAGGGGGGGGGGGCTTAAAGCTTGGGCGGCCAAAAAGAAGGGGCGGTGGAAGATAAAGGGGCGGCTTAAAGAATAACTAAAGAAAAAAGGGAGGGACTTAAGGGGAGGCAAAATTTACATTTTCTTTAGCCCCCCGGCATAGGAGCGGCCACGTACGGTACGCCACTGGATAAGGCCACTGAATGCCACTGAACATACTTGGCCAAATTATGCACACCGATAACAAGTTGGCTATATGCCATCATGACACATGAATTAGACTGCATGTTCCTGATTGAATTATTTCGTTTGTTAACTATTTAACTTAATTCAAATCACTACTCAATTCACCTTCTTGTTCAGAGGAGCATCTTGGATTTTCACCCAGCCACGATCCAGTATTTAAACAAACCAGTTGATCATCTCCGATATGGTGAAATCCTTTGCTACAATACACAGTGATGACATCCCCATATGCGTATAAATTCTTTGCAGGTGCAACGGTGCCCTCATCAGAATGGATGGTCATTATTGGAAGGCATCCTTCTAAAAATATTTTTTATAAAATGGTATGTATAATATTCCTAGCATAATTTAGTTTGAGCAATATCTATAATTAGCTACAAAATGCTATTTGTTTTTCCACAAACATAACAATCAATCAATCAATCAATCTTTATTTCATTCAAAATACAACAATACAATAACAGCAAAGCATACACATTTGAATGAGGAGATGCTCAGAAGGCCAAAAAGGCCTGAACAAAAAAAACCCTTATCCTAATAGCCTAAGTTTCATAATTTATCTAATAAAAAACAATTACATACATACAAACACCCCCACCACCCTCTTTCATACCATTCATATAGAACTAAGCAGAAAAATTATGAATAAAGAACATGCAGCATATAAGTGTAAGACAAATTAAGATTTCATAACAGATGCTCACGTATATCGCACAGAAAGCTGACAGTTTGTGAATATAGTATAAAGTGCTAAGAAATCAGTTAATTTTAAGCGAAGGGGAAAAATAAAAATAAGAAGTAAATCCAAACTAAGAGGTATCAAGTGTACATTTCCATAAGGTTTGTTTTAATTTTGGACCTAAAGAGTTTTACTGATGTAGCCGTTTTGGCGCAATTGTCAATCGAATGCCATTTTCTTGGCCCGGCAGTTCTTATTGCTTTGTTAGCAAACTCTGTTTTTGTTAGACAGATCTTGTAATCTTCAGCGTTTCTTGTGTGATACCTGTGGTGATTCCTCTGCTCAACAAAATAACTATTGAAGGCCTTTGGTAACTGATTGGTATTATACTTGTACATAAAAGTGCTTAATTCGCGATCATAAGTGTCATAAACATTAAGCAAATTGTAATTCTTGAAAATAACTTTATCGATATTCTTATTTGTCCTCACCTAAGCCGACTCCTGTATTTTAAGTATAAATCTAGGGAATGGTGTTGAATATGGCCGGTTTGTATGATAGTCATAAGTGTAATTTCTATGTAAAGCTGAAAATGTATTGGATTTGATTTATTTGTTTTATTTCAATTAATGCGATATTCACCCAGAGCTCCACCACTGCCTACTGCTTTCCCCCACATATAATGCATTCTAATGTATCAACCCCTGAAATAGGTAAGACAATTGGTTTTCGTGTCACGAGACACGTATTACATGTTGATAGCTCGTTAACCCTGGGGGGACACGGAAGTGCAAGGATGGAAGAAAGTTAATGTACGCTGTCCGATGGCGATATTATATAGACCAATGGACACTAACTCATAAACAGTGTGTTATTATACTTACCAATGTTATTTTTCGAAGTAATATCCATGTTTTCAGTCATATCCATGGTTGTTTGTATCAGTGGCTGTGTTGGAAGGAACCCTAAAAAATCAGAAAAATCCAAAATTTAATGTACGTAAAATGTAAATTAAATGAGTGCAAATCGTCTTCTTTCATCCTATTTCGCTCCACTGAAATCACATCTACGTACCCTCATTAAATGCAATTAGCATTATAGCATACAATAAATACCAAATAACAATAACTTTAACCTGTAGGTATGGCGCTAGTAGAAAACGCTGTTTTCTATGTTTAGACCCACGTTATACGCAGCTACATATCCATAGGATCCCCATTCAGAAAACCCGTAGACGATAACTAGGAAGGAAGCTGTAGGATGAGTCACTGAATGGAAACGAGTAGGGACGGCCATACGAAGAACGGTGACGTTTGTACGAAGAACGCAGAATGCACCATCAAATGTTTGTAGTACACTGATGTTGTCGATACTCAAAGGCAGGCCATCCAGGTAAAATGAATCAATGTTGTCGCATTCTGATGTTATTGAAATAAAGTTGAACTGCGGAAATCGCAGTAACCTTGCAACTGGAAATGTCACGTTATCATGGTTATGATAAAATGCTTGTATTGATGGAAGCACAACCATACATGAATCACCAACATTATCAGTTCCATACGCTTTAGCGTATTGACTAACCATTATAGGTTTGTCTGCCAGCACCGTTATCACTTCATCCGATCTCACTGAGTTACCTTCATAAAACTCTCCAGTTGACAAAGAAACGTTTACTCCCGATATAGTTACGTTGGTCACACCGGATGACGTGGCTATTACGCGGTATACAAATCCCGAAGTTCGTCCAAGGAATGAAGCGAGTATGTAGTGTTGTCCCAGTGTACTGATTGGAGGGATATTTTCCATTATATAATTAAAAGCAAGCTGAGAAGGATAATCGCTAGGTATTATGGCAGCCTGGTGCCCTGACATAACAGATACCGTCTTGTCAGCATTGATTAGCATACCAGTAACGTCCGTAATATTTGCTTGGTCAGCAACGAATTGATAGGATTCAAATTGTTTTAAACATATTTTGAATTCCGTCTGTTCCTTTAATGACACAATGGACACGGTTGTGTTGTCTTCAATTGCCGATACTGCAAATTCCGCATAGTGTATATTTAAAATATTTCCAGGATCCGGAGAATATCCCACTGCCACGTAGTTCTGTCCCAAGGCTGTTGTCGGAAGAACTAAAAAACCTCCAGCATTATAAAAAGCAGGCCATGCATCATAAAACCCGTGAATTGACACAAGTTCTTCTGCGTGTACAACAATAGTAATAGAATCCAAGTTAGAAAGTGTACCATTTACAAAAGTAGCTTGAGTACGATTAGAGAGATAACTTTTGAACCATCCAATACTGTATTTGCTAACTCCAAAATGTTTCAGTTTTGGAATCAGAATATTGTGATTTACAGTGTCAAATGCCTTTCTTAAGTCAATTAAAGCAATGCCAATTATATTACCATCATTAATAGCACCATACCAGTCTTCAGTTATGGAAGCAAGTGAAGTTGAGGTAGAATGTAGAGGTCAGTATATAAATTACAGATTCATGTAAAATGTCTTATTTTTGTCTTAAATACACGGCTTTTGGCTGAACCACTAGCAGGCTATGTTAGCACATCATATGCAAAGACAATTTACGATCGTCCGGATGAGCAAATAACTGAATGGGCCTTTAGCATGTTTAGAAGCTTATTATGGCAGGTTATCAAAGTTTTTCCCTGTCGGTGTGCCTAAAAACCAAACTAAATAAATAACTAATATCATTGGTCGTATACTTCGTATACAGTTTGTTAAGCGATGTTCAATGATTGGGAGCGATTGACCTACTATTAAGTGCAGTTGAACTAGGAATAAAGCAGCAATATAGTGCTCCCATGATGCATTGCATAAAATGGAGCTAAATCACGAATTAAGATAAGGATATTTCACTGCGAGAGCTAAATGTATACAATACATGCATAGTCGAGTGCGATTATTATCTTGACGAATGCACTTTAGCGAATTATCCGGCATTAAAATGTTTCGACTGCATCAGATATAACACATCTGGGGGGGGGGGGGGACACTCAACCTTACTTATTCGGGTAGGGGTGTGTGGTCCGGAGCGCCGAACGTTGGGAATTAAGAACTGATTTTGGGGCAAAATAGGGTTTGTTGAACTGAAATTTCAACATTTTTGTAGGCTATGGAGCTGAACAAATTCAATTTTTCCCAAATTGGAGCTCAAGAGCTAAAATTTGCAGAGGTCAATTCGATTGATCGCATTACATATGACGTTGAACCTACATTCAATGGGGTGTCATAATGTGCAAGATTAGATAGTGCGTCTATCATAAACTAAATTTACCCAAATATGTTTTAGTTTTAAAATTAGGATTTTTTTCCAAATGTAAGGATACTTTCTTGGCACAGTATATTATGCACTTGTTATTCCACTGCTTTGCAATTGGCAATGAGGGATCTATTTACATAGGTCATCTAGCTTTGTCAAACAGTATCGTCACGGTCTTTGAGTAAGACAGGTTCATAGATCCCATTATGTGTACAGGGATCTATGTACATAGGTCATCTAGCTTTGTCAAACAGTAGCGTCATGGTCTTTGAGTAAGACAGGTTCATAGATCCCATATATCTCTAAATATATATATATACTCTCTAAATGTAAAAGAGTGAAAACCCACTCAAAAAGGAGTGAAATTCCACTCTTTCAAGGAGTTAAACGCAGGACAACACATTTTAGAGTGAAAAAAAGAGTGGTCTCCAATTCACTCGAAAAAGAGTGAAACACCACTCTTTGCAAAGAGTGATAACGTTACCACTCTCTTGGAAAGAGTGGAACTTATTCACTCGTTTAAGAGTGGAATCATACACTCTTTCTAAAGAGTGGTTTTATTTGCAAACTACTCAAAACTAAAAATGACACTAACAAATCAATTAAAATGACACCAACAAATCAATTATTTCAAATTGCAGGCAATTTTATTTTACCAAATCCAATGTATTTACTTGTTTATTAAATGGTATATAAAAAAACGCAAACAGCGGAGCTGATGGCACTGGTTAACAATACAATAATCAATACACAATCAATATATACAAATTCATAGCAAACCATAGTATACCATCATCAGAATTGTATAACACCAATACATATTTTAAGGGGTAGGCCCCCAAAAAAAATTTAGCATGTTTTGTGCCTATCTCAAAATTTTCAAATGCATCCTGGAGCAAATTGTCTGAATATTGTCAAAAATGGCATTTAAATTTTAGTAGGCCAAGGGTTTCTTGCTTTATTGATGATAACTCAACAACCGGGTGGTCTACTGAAATTTAAATGCCATTTTTGAGTTTCTCAGACAATTTGCTTCTGCAGGATATATCACTTTTCAAAAAAGTGTTGATAATTTTATAATAGTGCACAAAACACGCAAAATTTTGGTTTGGGGTGGAGCTTCCTGCTTAATGAAATAGCTTACAGGACATTGTCTGCTCACAATTTCTGTCTGCTCACAATTTCTTACATTTCCCCATAATACACTATAATTCTTGCATCTATCAACAGTCCGCACACACTTATCCCAGTGTGACAATACCTTATCTATCACATATCTGGCAGTGATAATGTTTCAGGAGGAATGAAGTTACAGTTCTTACGAAAGTATTTGTTTTGCGGATCTATAGTTTTAAATCCTTCAAATGGATTTGAGACACTATCAAAATTCGACAAAACCCTGGACATCATCTGAATCTAAGTTTATATTATTAGGGTTATTGTTCTTCTGAAGTAAATCAGTGTATTCTCAATTACAATTCAATTACATTTTACTTCAGTGTTCGAATTAGCACACGTGTGCATGTAAATATTGGTTTGTGCATGTAACTTTCTACATTTTCTGGTATGTTTAAGCTTATTTCACAAAATTACTTACTGAAGTCCTGATACTGTAACACAAAAGTTAACTTGTACCATGTGTACGGCATGGACAATATTGACAGTTAATTCGACCCATTCCCCGCCCCAACATTACTACATATTTGGTTATTTGCCTAGCTATCACGGCTCATAAAAATGGTAAATTTCTTTGTGCAAAAGTATGTGCATGTGACATTTCTCTGGTGCATGTAGAGATTCTGAACTACATGCACAGGTGCATGCAAGATTTTTTTTCTAATTCGAACACTGTTTTACATGTACTAACTATACATAAAAAACATATATTCAACAATCATAAAAAATTCACACAAGTGGAGATTCATTAGTCATCAGCTTAACTTCTATAATTAATTTTTTAATTGTTCCATGGTCGAGGTACGCGCTGGTGATCGGCGATCGCGTAAAAGTGGTGAGGTCTCCTCCCCTTTTACACGCTGATGACCAATGGGTAAACCGTCTTGTTGTCAAGACCGTTGATCAGCCAATCAGCGTGATTGTTTATCACCTGTGTGTTTACACTCGTGTACGCGATACGCACAGCTCCGACCACGGAACAATTAAAAAATTAATTATAAGAATAGAAAAACACCAGTGTATTATTTAGAAGTTGAATTGAGGACCCTCAAATTGCACCTACCTCTCAAAAAATTCAATCTAGTCATATGATTTTCAGGTTGTCTGTAGCTTCTGCCCTCATCACTGCAACACTGCTTTGGGTTCATCCCCAAGTGGCATTGCTCGCAAAGTGAATTGAACTTGTAACTGTTTGCAATCTACCACTTTCAGAAAAACTACAGAGTACTTATTTTTTTAACCTAGTGTGTTGGGTGCCTCTGCAACGGTAGTAGCTAATGTGTATTTGCAGCTGCAATGAACCTAAAACCACCATTTGAGAGCCAAGGCATTACAAGACTCATGAAAGATCTTCAAATAACTAACAAATATTCCAAAACCATGCTACTTGCTTGAAAACATTTTCAGGCTTAAAATTCCAAACATTGATCACATTTTTTCCTTGCAAGGTACTAAATTGTGGTATGCATTTCAAAATCTACAGTATTTGCCAAGTTGTTCAGAGATTTGAGCCGCGTATCTCGCGTTAAGTCTGTAAACCAGGAAGTGAAAAACATTCGAGCTGATTGGTTGTGGCGTCCATGATAAAAGAAACCGTGTGTGAGCCAGCGTTGCGTAATGTAGGCTACGCTCTCGGTCGCCACACTGCGTGGCTGACCTCTGAACAATTTTGGCAAATACTTAACATTATTTTCAATAAGAAATTTTCAATAATATGGAGAATTCTCATGTAATTTTGACCTCACTCAAAAAATGGGAAAATTGTCCCATACTTCCCTTTCATGGGAAGGCAGTACAATACAAAACACATAGTAAACTTTGCACAGGCAATCAAAATACCTCGGCAGTCTTTCAACCGGGGATAAATGTACATCATGTGCTATCCACAATGAAGAACTCTGTAGAGATGTCATTTTCTATCAATTCTATCTATCTATTGAATTCTGTGTCAAATCGACCAAAACAGGTTACCTCTCAGATTTGGCTGCAATTGATTCATACATTATTTTGTTTATGGATGTAATGCACACATGCAAAGTATAACATTCCAAATCTTAGGTCGGTTCCTCAAATTTTGGGTACTCTCCATCTTTCAGCATGCACGATTTGTGTCATTGCATAATTTATCAAATGATCTGAACAGTATCTTATGAACAACCTATACAAAGCTGTAAATTGGTTCCCAGGGTGAGGTTTAGCCAAATACTCATGTATGAATTTTATAGAAATGAATTTCAGCCAAATCTGAGAAGTGACCCGTAAACCATCGGTTGATTTGATACAGAAGAAGCCACAATCAAGATACCTTGTAGAATCATAACAAGTACATCATCCCATGTCAAACAACCACAAAACCAGATCTAAGCTTCTTTTTGTTGAGGCTCTTGCATCATTTGGGAGTAGAGCTCCCTTACCGTAGGCCTAATGTTCTTGCTTACTCCGTAAACCAGCCCGTCAAAAAAATTGAAGAATGTGAGAACTGGTTTTGCAAAGTGCACGTTGAACACGTAATGTACTTTGTACAGGCGATCAAATGCCTCTACAGCATTTGTCCCTCCTGGAATTGATGTGTTGTCTACAATAATGAAATATTCAGTTGGGTTGCCATTTTCATCACCCAGTGCGAGAATGAAGGGCTGTGCATAGATCACATCTTTGGTTTTTGCAAAGGCTTCAACATCTGTCCCAGTCTGAAAAGATAAGATAAATACTTACATTAGGGCTTGAAAACAAGTAACAATCTGACCGCCATGGTCGGTTTGATATCATCATGTTATCAAGGTTCTCTTTATTTCACTTGAAGAGACAAGTTCCCCCAATTTTCTGTGACATTGTCCCATTAAACTTAACATACTTTTGTGGCTTAGGCCAAAAATTAAATGTCTCAGCCTCCGGCCGAATTAAAAAATTCAGCATTCCTTTTTTAGGTTTTTGAGTTTTAAAATCATTAAGAAAAATATTGTGAAAGTTGGCTGCGAAGCAGCCAGAATAAAAAGAGGCCTAATTCTACAATATAAAAAGAATTTCCGCAAAGTGCATAGCCTTTTTGGACTAAAATAAATACTTACAAAATTGCATAGCACTTAGGGTTTTGGACCCACGGAAGCTGAGACATATCTTTTTTTTTTTTTGGTTTTGGTTTTTTATTGCAAGAAAACAGCAACATGTCAGGGTTAAGATAATGAGTCCGCGTCAGCAGCTCCTTATTTGGTAAAATTCAGTTACTGCAATCAAAACTTACAAGCAAAGGAGTACTTTGTTAAGGGGGTACAACACCCCTGACCAATTTTGTGACTATTTATGCATTTTTCTCAAAATTTATAGCACCTTGATGACAAGTAAGATATGTATATTATAGGGGCCACGGCAAGGAATCCGATCTCTGCACTGGAAAATTAGTAACTCAAGACAAGTAGTTTTCTCGCATTTTGACTGCAACTCCACAACAGTTGTCTGTACTGAAATTTAATTGCAATTTTAGAGAACCTTGGAACATTTCTAATCAAATCCATATGACATTTTGTCCAAAGTTGCTTTGGCTTTTGAGAAAATGCAAAAGTCTTTAAAAATAAGGCCCAGGGGTGTCGTACCACCTTAAATGGCAAAAAATCAAACTCAAATCAGTTACACAAACTTACTTTCTCAAAAACGACATTTTCTTTTCAGGATTTTGATTTCCTGAGTGGCTAGAACCCTGAATCTCAAGATTACTTACTACTACCTGCCAGCAATGTGATGCTTGTCAACTCAGACTCAATAATGTCCATTTCATTTCCACAATGCCAGTACCGTGCTACATTTGAGACATCAATTTACCAGTTTTGCCCAGATTCACTCTCATTGCACTCAGTCTAATGCTCACGACTTTATTGTTCCTTGTGTCAAAGGCATTGCTTCTAACACCTTTTACAATGCCATCTGTGACTGGAACATATATCAATCAATTAATTGCATTCAAAGTATAGAGAGAGGTCTTCAAGAGAGCTGTTAAGAATTTTGCCATGAGAGAGAAACTGCCGCACACATTTGAACATGTGAAGACTTATTTCCATTGTTTTTCTTTGCTGCGCCATGCTCTGCAACCTTTTGTCAAAATGGACCCCATTGGAAATAAGTCTGAACATATATCTAGATTCAAGAGTAACTTACTTGTCTACGTTGCATTATGAATGAAAACACATCATATCCTTTGCTCTTAAACCCTTTGGCGGTCACTGTTGGAAGTTTCTTCAGGAGAAATTTAAACACATCCAGATCATCTGTAACAGCAAGATTTAGACCAATATTCAAGTCATTTTTTAGCCAAAATACTTTAAAGTTTGAAATATGAAATAAATTAATAATAATAATAAGGAATGATGCTCTTATACCTGCACACCTATCTTTCACCCTAACACTATTCCCAATGTAACAGTACTTTTGCATGAACTTTTTAAAAAAAAATTGTGTGAAAATTAATTACATTTTTTGCATACATTGTCAAGTTTGCTAGGGGGTCAAAAAAACAACAACAATACAATACATAAGAAGAGTAGGCTTCAATTTTGTCATATTTTTGACACTCAAATTGCCATAACTTTTGAGCCGCTACTCTGATCAAGCTCAGATTTCTGATTATTGTGGAGCTCAACAAGCTCTATAAAATATCTATATTTAAGCAAATTTATTAACTCTACAACGTTTGCTGTTAAAATGCATATGTTCAAATTTCATGTTTACTTACTGAACCTCGCAGCTTCCTCTGATAACTGTGTTAGCTTGGGTCTAAAGTAAGGGTTCCACTTCACCAACATTTTTGAACCACAACCGGGGTTCAACATGTCAAACTCAAAGTTAATCTGAAACATGAAAATTGAAAAGTGAATTAATTTAAAATACATCATGCTTATATTATCCGCTGATAAATTACTTTGGGCAAGAATAAACAAAGCAAAATCTCTGAAAATCAGGAAGTACCCTGAAAACTGGTACCTCTTTATCAATAATTTAAACCATAATACCTTAAGAACCTATGGAATGTATCAAGCCATGCTATGTATATGTCACATAGGAACATTTTTTTTTGGAAGGGGGGAACTTATGTTTGCACTCCTTCAGATGACGGTCATAACATGTTTAGGTTTAGAATCATGAACATGTAGTCCATCTAGATGGCCTGATTTTACTGCAAACCCGCCGGTCCTGACTGGTGAATTTCCAAACCTAATCCATGCCCAGTCTAACATCTGGGATTTTTCAGATCCCCAGATGGTCATATCATGAGTTTGTGCCTGGTTTCACATTACACTTGCCTTGATTTTTCAAGGCAAGGTTTGAGTGAAAGTCAATGGATTTCATGAGTCTATCTTGATGGACTATGAACAGGTAAACAGTATTTTGAATTCATAAAGTCGAATTCTAACCCTGCAGGAAAAAGCTTTAAAAAAACCCTACACACATGTTGATACTGTTTGTTTGTATTCATGAGACAGATCGGGATCTCCATTTAAATACTAACCAGGTCAGGACTGTCTCTGAATCTTGGCATTTCTGCAAGTTGGTTTGTGATAGAAGGTGCCTCCTTTACTAGTTTTGATCTGCGGTAGAAGAACGTGGCTTTCAAGTTCGCTTTAATTTGGGACGAATTCTCCCTCGTTGGAGGGTGGTATTTCAGCCACTCCATCTTGTGGAAGAAAAAAAAACACACATAAGATTACCTAACTTACAACATGAGAAATGCACACGACTTTATTTTTATCCACCTGTGTATTTTATCTGGATGTCCAAGGTGGATGGGCATTACAGTGGGTGATGCCACGCCCTTACATCTGTTATAATTACACAAAGCACTAAGCTCATGACTGCTATCTTATCTATGGGTAGCTGTGGTCACCTCTATACATTGATATCTAAATTAGTACCTGGTGCTTTGCTTCTTATGTCATCAAAGAATGTGTCCCTCTAAATGATAAATTTTTGATGTTTATGATTATAAAACTGACTTGGATATGCTGGAAAATAATGAAAGAAATGAAGTTTTTCTTCAAAAGATATCACAACACAAGAGCCAAGTTTGTGATCAAAAGTATGATATTGACTATGTTGAAGCTGAATAATTCAACCCCTTTTTAATTATTAACGTATGCTATGTTACATTTACAAGAGGTGCACTAAATCTTTTGAAGAGCTAAAATTGTCACAAAACTGTATAGCACCCACCTGCTCTAGTACCTCTGCTGAGCACTGTTCTGTTTCATTGTCATCTGTGTCATTTTTTGTTTTTTTCTTGAGTTGACTTGTATTGCTAGGACCTCCTGCACGTTTCGCACTCTGACGCATTGTTTTTAGTCTCCATTCTATAAAGCCTTCGCCCTCGCTAAAGAACAGCTCCTTCAAAGATAAGAAAATATCAGAAGTTGCAAATTTGTAAGATTTTTTATTTCTCTTGGTAAGTTCTGTGACAGGTTTTACTGAAGTGCCAATCATAGAATTGAAAATTACAGAATTTCCTTTATTCAGGGGTGTGGGTGAGCACAGAAGAAAATGGAAACCTCTGAACAAGATATTGGGAAAATATGAATTCTCTCACATGTAGTATGAGGTATCTTACAGATATAGTACGGAGCATATATGATGATCGGTATACCCAATGATCGTAAGTGAGGGTATGTCGTGAAACTAGTAGTAACGGTTGCCTTTTCCAGAGGTCTATACTTTGAATTTGTTTCTACGCTCACCTGTAATGGGTTTGAGCACTTTTAATTCCAAAGTTAGTCACCTCACCTGTAAAATAATACTTGTTATAGTACGGAGCATATCATATTTCCTCTTTTAAATCCCTCTCCCCTAAAAAACACCCCCTCTAAATTTGGCTACCAAAACCCTAATAAGCGCCCCACCCCCAATTCTACAAAGCACTCATATCCTTTATTGGCACCCACAAAACAACTTTTTGCTACCAAAATTGTAATAAACACCCTACACCGAAATAAAAAAATCACGCCCTGGTGCGATTAATATTAACAAAAACCGGTATATAGAAGAGGAAAACTGAACCTAAAACTGAAGGGAAATCTTTAATCACCATTGAACAAGTTAAAGAGGAACTCTCACACATATTTACCAAATGTGGCCTTCACTTAATACACAGCAACAGTCCCAGAGAAAGACCACAGAAAAGATGGACTAAAAGGCACCGACTCTGAACGGATGAGCATTGCAAAATACCATAACGCATGCGTACACACACCAGGTCACTGTCAACTTTCAAATATTTGGATTAACTTGTTAACCAGCCTATACAATGCTCCTATTTCATGATAGTTGAAGTAGCTTGTTGCTACATGTACGCATAATGGTTGATATGGCGAAGTTTATGAGTATGAACATCAATTTGATTTAGAATGTTTAAATCTCCCACAACCAATCAATATGACCTAATATGGTATTACCAGCTTTGTTATAACAGGAAACTACAAGAATTTTGAATCTTTATCAGGGTAAAATTATAGGCTATAGACCAATTGATGACCTGTGATGTTAATGCCCAGCATTTTCCCTGTCTTGCCCTGCAATATGACTGTGCATTGTAAGGGCCGTACTATTGAAACTAGCGCCATCCATGATGCAGGCTGGGAAATAAGTGGGGCCAGGGGCCGTTTAGCCCTGGTTCATTAAAATAGCCCTGGTTCCCTGTAAAACCCTGTGAACCAGGGGCTATTTTTTTACCAAGTAGCCCCTGGTCCGGCGCTTCTTATTTCCAAGCCTGATTGAGTGAGGTATCAAAAAGTACACAACAATTTTTTCCATCCATTGACTAGCCCCTGGTTCATTGAAAATAGCCCCTGGTTCCCTGTAAAACCCCGTGAACCAGGGGCTATTTTTTTACAAAGTAGCCCCTGGTCCGGCGCTTCTTATTTCCCAGCCTGCCATGATGACAATACAAGATTGTGAAGTTCAAGTTCCTGCCTTTGTTTATAAACACCATGGGTCAAATGGTCTATAGTACTAAGAATGTATGTTTGCATTTGGTTAATACCGGTACTCACATAGCCTTTACATCCAGGTGTACGATCTTTGAAACATGGAAATTCTGTCACCAACGCCTTTGCCATTGCCTCCTTTTCTTGAGTTCTGGGGTACCTAAAGAAATATACAAGTTAATTAGTACTAAGCCATTCTGTGGTTCAAGTTTCAATCACAAAGCCTCCATATTTCATACATCCCAGTCCTCCCTCCATTACTAAACTGTTCGCGTGCATAAATAGTTAGCCAATTTCATGGTGTTGAATTTTCATGCACAGAAATTTTTATAGGGTTTTGCTGATGTTTTGCCATTTGGGCTGTTACTTGCATTAGCAAAATGTTGATGCCACAAAAACTGTCTAGACTTTGGTAAATGCACAACATTTTGTCCAGATCTCTGGGAAAAATCACATATATTCACTATTATCCATCAATAAGGAAAATGTAGCACAGCCTAATTCACTTTTACTTATTACTTAGGTAAAGGTCCGTTCATTCTACACCGTAATTGCACCTCCACTGCAAAACACTTCAGTGCGTTGTCGCAATAAAGTTAAATTCATTTTAACTCGGGAGTTGCAGCAAAAAGTAATCAATATATCGGCACTAATACAACGCACCGCAACAAAATGCGGCATAGTATGAACAGAACTTTAACGTTCCTGAATTTTATTTTTTTCCCAATGGTCGCAGTTTATAATTTGGTCATAAAAATTATTACACATCCCAAAATTGAGGAAAAGCTACCAATTTTGATTCATCAGAGCATAGCATTTAATGTGTACACTTAACACCCATCTGATTTACTTCAAGTTGTTGCACTTTCTGACAAATTCATGATATTATCATTTGTTTACATGCATCACATTCCCATAAGCGTGTGAAATTGTGTTTAGCAAATTGTCAATGTGTGTAGCATTTTGGGATGTGATTGCTACATAATTTAGTGAGCAGATTTTGCCTATCAAATTCTGTAGCAGGGCATAATTTAGTGCGCGCATTTTGCTTAGCAAAAGTGCTATGCACAATTTTTACTACATAGCAGCTTCTGCTATGCGATACCAGCATAATTATGCCCTGAATATAACCTTTTTTTTCATTAAAGTCTTAATGCTAATTAATTGTTTCAATTGGCTAATATAAATGTTACAATCTGTGTACCCCATCATGGTAGGATGTTAGTGGAAAGCAAATCATGAGTAAATTGACTATCAACTTGATAAGTATTATGGATACTTACAGATCTCCAGCTTTCTCTGTCAAGTGCTTTGTAAGGATTTTTACCACAAGCTTTCTCAAGGAAACCAGTTCCTGTCCAGACACGTTCCTCCCTTCCAGCTGCTGAATTATATCTTTACCCTTTGGGTCCCCTTCATAATCACAGCAACTTGAAAACCCTGTAATTAAAAATAAGTAAATACAAAGGGTTGGGGATTTACATCAAGCCATCTTGATACACATAGAACCAACACCTACTTACATGCTGGTAAAATTTACAATGATCAGGGTTGTGACCAGATGGTCGGCACAAGCCAGTTCTCAAAAATCCCAACCAGCTCTGACAATGTTCAGACAATGGCCACCAGTACTTTTTTCAACTAGATGCCAAGTTATTACTAAGAAATTAGAAATATATGCAGAACTGGCAAAATTCTTTTTATTATTGTTTATTTACTATAAAATCCTTGAACACAAAATATGGGATTCCTATCATCCATAACATTGCTTGCATCATGAAACTACTACTTGCATGCACCCATTGCTGGAAGCACTGCGCTCCGTTCGCCTTACTCACTATGCTCACCTCCAAATTAACTGGCTTTAAATAGGGATAACCATCAAAATTTCATGTTGACCCTATTGCTACAAAAAGATTGTTTTCTGAGTAGAACTAATCAACAGAAGTATTTTGGTGGTTAAATGGTCAAAATCGGTCAAAAACTTTTCGAATTATGAATTATCAAAGTTTCCCATTCTGACCGGTCATTGGAAGTTTTGAAGGTCATGGACTCATTCACAACAATAGAGATTATCCTCATCATGCTCATGTGTATTCCTGTAGTATTCCTCATTCAAACCAAAGTAGCACTCAATACATTATGACTGAGTATCTTTGTTCAAACCAATTCAATGCTTGACCTCGGCGTTACCTGCATGACTATCGCGGGCTATTTTGAAACAGTTATGGTTGCACATTCAGGTACTTCTTTTGAAAGTCCTAAACAAGGTATAGCCAGCAGCAAGTTGTAGATGTTATAGGCCTAAATATAAGAAAACGTTTAGGGTTAAGATCAGGTGAACAATACATCGAATGAGCACGAAACTTCACATTTATGTTCAGAAAGGTGTCTTCTTAACATGATTTGAAAGGAATATAAAAATTCCAAAGGGAAGCTGGTGATTTAATTTGTAACTCGAGATCTACTTGTTCAATTTTTTAACCTTTTTACAGAGGGTATGATAGAGGTATTACTGGCAACTCTGCCAAATTACAGCTCAGTAGGCTACGTTTTTCACCTGATCTTACTGATTTGAATATTTTGTGCCATTCTTGAGCAGTGCTAAACTCAGCCACTGGCAATTAAGCGCACTGTGGCGATGGACCAATTTTGACTCGCACTTACAGAAAAACAAAATAAGTTATGTTGCTGTAATTTGCAAGATAGTTACAAAATATAATTGGCAGTAACTTCCCCAAATTTTACAGAAAAATATTGAAAAATCAAAGAATGAGATCAATTTAGAAATGTATGTGCAAGCAGTGCACAGTTGAGCTCCCTGCATGTCTATGGGAGTGTTCTAATCAAGTTGATGGTTCATTGGTCATCCCTACTTTAAAGTTAGCCTAGCCCTATAGTCACAACCCTGACAATGATGGATGCATAATGTATGGTATACAAATATTGACTGAGGGCACAGTATGGTTTTGAGATCACCTTGGGCCTATAATTTAACCATGACTCGAATTAAAAGTAGTCAATATTTGTTTTATATGTACCAAATTTAAAGATTCTAGTCATATTTTTGGTTGAAAGTACCGTTTCACAAATGCGTGCGACGTGCGTGATGATGGCTTTACGTGAAAAACGCAACACTCGCAGTAATATGCCCCGGGCATTGCAAAAAATATGCCCGGGGAATATTAAATTTGTCTTGCTTTCGACTTAGTTAGATTATGCCTGCGCTTTTAACCAATCAGATGCCAGGAATCTTTAAATGAGGTATATAAAACTGTATAGTTACTGTGGGGTATTGTACAAGTACCCGCACATGCACACATATCAGAGTCACACAGACTACTTGCCCTAAGTTCTAGCTTGTACAAATATTTTACCTGAGATGCTGTATTGTTGCCTGCTGTGTTGGAAATCTGGGAAAGTGCAGTTCCTCCTGCAGAAGCTTCTTGAGAACCATCTACTGCATGTGTGGATGATACTGCTTCAACTTTTCTCCCATCTATTGCAAGTGCTAGCTTTCTCCTCTCACCAAAATTTAGTCCAAACTCCTTCAAGTCGCTCTCATCTATGGAGTTGAGAACTTCTGTTGTATCCACACCATTAGCTGAAAATAAAAATTGATAAAGTTAAATATAAAACCTCACAGAATCTATACTGACCAATGGCAATGAATTATGTATTTAGCATAAAAATCCCACCTGAGTTACTATACTTATATTCATATTTGTTGTCACACATCAAATGTGACAAGGCTGTACCCATCCAATAACCTTTTTTCATAGTGGAAAACTTCCATGCTGTTATAAAGTGGACTACATTGTGTCCAAAAATGTTAATTTACACTGCACTTCAAGCAAAATTGAGTGCAGAAAGTTGTTTTGACAAAAATAAAGGTTCGATACCCAACCTGAAAACAATTTTTGTTTTATCACTCTCCTGAGTTTTCTAAGCTCATTAAGCTCAATTTACAATAATTGTGAGCTCCGAGTCCATAAACTGCTGTCCATAACATATCTAATTGAAAGAGAGCTTCAAGGAGTACACTAAGTTTGAGCTCCTCAGGTCTGACAGGGAAAGAAAAACAAAGCAGCAAAACTTAACATTTAGTTATTCTGATACTAGGCATCCATCACGCCTGAAAGAAAATGTAAAATTTCTTGGGAATGTGCGTGTGTATACAAACTTCCCCCTAAAATTTGTTTATTTGTATGCCTAAATTTTCCTTCTGAACACAAAAAGCTTCCTAGGAATGAGCTTCCCAAATTAAACATTTTTTTCCAGTAGGAGTGGGCTATACGGGGGCAAAAATGCTTTTTTGGTCGCTTTGCTCGGTTAACAGTTTTTTAAACAAATTGACCTATCTCAACATGAAATGACAAATTTTTTGAATATCACTCAAACAATAAAGTGTGCCGCTCCCTCAAGTGTTGCCATATGGTCATTTTCACAGTAAAGGGTGTAACTTTTTATTTTTAGGGTCAAAATTTCAAACCACTTAAATATGTTTCTGTTTACTGAAATCATGCATAGGAGCAACTTAAATTCCAGTAAAATAACGTTTCAAGGCTTAAACCTTTTGATTTCTAATAAAAAAATTGACATTTCCATAACATTTTGGTTAAAATCCAAGAAAAAATGTATTTTACATAAGCTCAGAAAATTATGACATGAAAGCTGGAATACATGTGAAATCCCATTCCAAAGTAAGTCAACAGATATAAGTTACATTTTATACCATGTTTTGCTATGTTTGTAATTGCAGTTTTTAAATTTTTTAACATAAAGTGTCATTAATTGGGTTCCTAAAATAATTTGAATGTCTAACTTCATGTACAAATACTACTTGATAAAAGGAACCTCCCAGCCAAGTTTCACAGAAATTGGAGTTATTTTTTAGAATTGGCAATTCAAGCGATTTGTGTTTCGGAGGCTTCAGTTAACAACACAGGTGATCATTTTTAAGTAAAATATTTGGCTAACTACTGCAAGTTGACATGAAAAAATAGGTAAAAAATATCACAATTACCAATTTTCATGCTTTGCTTCTAAGTATTGAATTTCAGTTGTGACAAAAATTAAATTATCACAGCAAGTCATGTTTTTTTGTTTCGGAGGCTTCATGTTAACAATGGCTAAACACTGCAGAAGTATTTTTTTGAAAACAACACTGTTGGGATCATCTAAGCTGTTATTTTCTTGTGTGTATTGAATCAATGATTCTATGCGGCAGATATTGTAGATTTATAGCATGTTAACTTTTTCACCCATTTGTTAAGTATGGTGTTTTTTGCATGTGAAGCCTCCGAAACAGGCTTTTTGGGTATCAGTATATTTTTCAAACATTAACCATAACATCAACAATTTTTTTAATTTATGACATTCTGCACATATCAAGTAACAATTACAATGCAGATATCAGTTTGAAACACCAATTTAGATATGCATAGATGATAATTAATCTTATTGTTGTTTCGGAGGCTTCATTTGTTTCGGAGGCTTCAATTGTTAACGGAAAGTTTGTATTGGGTCCCATTTTCAAACGGTGATATATATATCTCCACGATTTAAAAACAAGTGACTTGAGGATCTACTTTGCTACATTTTGATAAATAGATTGGATGAGCTCTTTTATTTATATTTGCCCAAGCTTGCTGAACAGTTTGTTTCGGAGGCTTCAAAAAAGTTAACGGAAAAATGGCTCCTTGAAGTCAAGATTTTATAAAAATTTTAAAAGCTTGCAAATCGACTGTGTTCTTTTTTATTCTTATTAAGTGTGCACAATGAAGTAGGTCAAGGAACCATGAGTTTTGGACAGTCAGGGGACATAAACAACTTAAATGTAAATATCACATGGTTGCAATGAGTAATATAATAATGCATGGAAAAAGTGAAATTTTCAAAATACACACTCGATCTTGTTGCGTGTGGACGCATAAATTAAGTTTGAGTTCCAATTTTGATTTTTGAGCAGACGTTGGACATTGAACAACTTATACGTGAAATAATATGCGGTTTCGATGCGTAATTATTGAACCCCAGTGCCACGTAAACTGCGAAAAAATTGAACGGCCAAAATTACAATTTGTTGAAAATACATGGAAAATTTGAAATTTTCAAAATATGCACTCGATTTTGTTGCGTGTGAATGCGTAATTGAACTTTACGGCAAAAACCTGAATACCCCCAATTAGATCTCCATGCTCGACCTTAATGGCAGCCAAGTCTAGGACCTCCAGTCTATGGACTCTATATATCTGTGGACACATCACTGTCTTTAGGCCTGTGAAACTCGATGTTGAGTTTCCGTCACTCTTTTTTTCAGCTCATAAGGGGGTGAGTCCCCCGGGTGACATAACGAGGAAATTTTTTCATTATTTATTATTTTCATTTCACATTATACCCTTCACTCAGCAGTATAATTATTGATTCTAATTTAGAAAGTCAATTAAAAACCGAGTGCTAAAGCTGCATTTATACTCGAAACGCATGTGTTTTTAAAGGCTTTGGCTGTTTCACCACAAACGACTAGCCACAGCTTAATTTACACTCAAACGAAGCCATTTGCGGAAGCCACCGGCAATAGAAACGCAATCGAAGTTGAAGATTTTTCAACTTGCCATGATGTTGCGTTTGCAATTTGCATGTTTGCTTGTGTTTTTATTTTGATCTATCAGCAAGCTCAAAATTAAACGCGCCTTACTGTTGCGTTTCAAAACTCATTACGTCACGAGTATAAATTCAGTTCTAGCACAGTTTTGACCAAAGTTTTGTGACTTGCAAAACTATCAGACAACAGTAAGCTTAATCACCTGAAAAAACGTCCAGAAATTCTGCAAAGTTCATCAACTCCACCAATTTTACATATTTCTCATCACACCATCATGATCATCACATCATGAGTCCTACTATACGCAGAATATTAAATTCTCGATCATGAGAGCAAACTTGGGTACGCACAGATATTTGCGTCGAGCGACTCGAGCGTACTACGCAAAGACCGGCGCTTATGGCGCAAACACAGCTTTTGAGAATTGACCAATCACACGGTCGTTGCTAGGCAAGGTCAAGGTCAAGGCGCGATCGTGTTATTCTATGAAAAGTACGCTGACGCAAAAGGTTCATCGTCTCATGATCGAGAATTTAATATTCTGCCTATTAGTCTACAAGGCTAAGTACTACAAGTCAGAATTCCAATTGAATGAACGCAGCTGTCAACAGCTGAACTCGATCCAACCACGATCGTATATCGCGTATTTCAAACTACAACGCGAGCGCACGACCTCAAACCAATCATGATAGCGTTGCCATGGTTGGATTCACTTTCGCGTCTCTCACGCACAGTCGCACACGCTGGCGTACATCGCGCAATGTACGCAAAAAAAAGTCACGCTTTGGGGATTGTCAGGCTATAGCTGCACATTCAATTGGAATTCTAGTACTAGAATTCATTTCAGACCATAAATTGCTCAAATTTATTCATGTTGCGATCCAGGAAATACCAGGTCCAGGCATCAAATATTCATTCATTTGCCAGAACAATATAATCAACATTGGGGGAAAGACAGAGCAGCCGCCATGGACCACTCTAACCTCCTGTAGCAGTAAATGGACGCCTGCGTCCGTAGCTACAGCCCCACAGATGTAGATGCAGATGTACTAGAACTACTACATGTATGCAGTCTGCAGACTGCAGTGCATGATGTAGTGCACGGCACGGGCCACGGCGGTAAGGCCGTATAAAATTAATGTTTTGGTTCTCGTCCAGAGTATTTTCATGAATTGATGAGGGAGGGAGGTGTTTGTTTTTTTTTTTTTTTTTTTCCAATGTAAAATTAGCATTGTCAGTAGTTTTCGGTCTTCTCCAACAGTGCTCGAGGAAACGATGAGGCCCTTTTTTTTTTTTTTTAATTTGAGATTTTGAGGGATAAACCCCTAGAGTACCACAAAAAAACTTGGAAGTGATGCTTGTTCTCTAATAAACTTATTTATATGTATGAAGATTTCATAAATTATTAAAAAATATAAAAAAATTAAAAAATATAAAAAAAAAAAAAAAATCTGACAAATCCCAGAAATTGAGGAGGGAGGGATGAGAACCAAAATATTAATTTTACACGGCCTAATGCAGTACGTAGCAGTGCATGCATGCATTCATTTCTGTGTTGAGCATGGCCGAACCAGTCCGTCAATTCATTGGCAATTTATGCAAAATAGCCAGGAAAAAAACAAATTTCAACTTCTTCATTCTCCCCGACTTATTTTTGAACAACTACTTCTATAAATATATGTCTTACCTTCAAAAATGTCCACAATTTTGTCTCCAAATCCTCTGCGCCGGAGAAATTGTTCAACATCATTCGTCGCCATTTTGCTGAAAAGGGTGAAACACGGTCGATCGCTTGACGCTTTCTGATTGGTTGCCTCGCTTTCAGTGCCGATAATTTCTATCACTCGGTCGCCGAGTGGGCGAAAATTCACTCGGGACTATGATATTGAGTGAGAAAATCGGACCACTCCATGAAGGAGTGAACCTATCCGAAGAAGAAATTGTTACATTATCACTCAAATAGGAGTGAAAAGCACTCAATTAGGAGTGAAAGTCAGTTCACTCTTAACAGAGAGTGAAAAATTCACTCTTTTACATTTACAGGGATCTATGTACATAGGTCATATTTGTCAAACAGTTGCGTCATGGGGCATTCGGTGAGAGCAAAATGAAAAAAAATATGGGGTCATTGGGTGAGAGCGTGATTTTTGGCATTCGGTGAGAGCAAAATGTAAAAAATATGGGGTCATTGGGTGAGAACATGCCCTTTTTAAATGGAATCTTTGGGTGAGAGCCAAAAAAAACACGAATTTCTCGTTCTAAATGGCTTCAAATTTCAATGCAACATAATACTGATGTATTGTTGATACTGATCACCTATAACAATGAAAAATGGTAAATAAAATAGCCTATTTCCCCACCTTTTTGTCACAAAAACAAATGTGAAAATGTCCATGTTTTTGTACACGGTGACAAATGAATAATCATACGAAAGTTCTTTTGTACATGAGTACCACCATATTTCAGCAATAACATATGAGGTTAGGCAATAACATATTCAAGCAAGAACCAGTATTATCAGAGATATAGGCAAATACCATTCTATACTGAACCACAACAGGAACCTTTATGAAATAAATAAAATACAAAATAAAATACAAAGCAAGTATTATGCACTTGTTGTTCCGCTCCTTTGCAAATCAATGCAATATTCTATTTCCTCCTCACAACATGGTGCAATTTTGCAATGATTTAAGTTCAGAAGTTACTCAACTGTATTATATGGTAATATCCCATTTCTAGGTGTATATTATCAAGGTATTGCTTTCTGCATTGATCATTGAACCATGCCTTTGGGAGTGAGACACCTAGCTCTGTAAAGCAGTAGCGTCATGGTCTTTGAGTAAGACAGGGTCATAGGGCCCAATATGAATACAGGGCTTTATGTACAGGGCTCATCTATTTTACTATTGACCAAAATGGTCCCATACCATTGGCAAAGTTCATTAACCCCACTTAACAATCATAGCTCAGAATGTGACCCTCAGTTAATATGGAGTATGAGTTTATATACCCAACACATCCAAAGATTACAATTCAATCTGGGTATTCCCACTAAATGGTTCACAAAGAACAAGTACAAGCAAACAAGAATTTCCCTACTATATTTTGTCCACGATGACAAACAATTGACATCCCGGATTGGCATTAAACAGCTTCTGTATAAAACCAGAACTATATCATTGTGAGATTGAAAATGAGTACATTAGAGACCAACGGTATTTGCTATTGGTCCTACACATGTCATATCAGATACTACTGCTGTTCTATCTACACCTAGATGGTACAGCCTGTCTCAAAAAATTGTACAAGTGGAAAGCGCCATCTTTGGCAATTAGAAAATACTGCTAATGCTAAGGGAACTGTCCTATAGCTTTAAAATACCGTTTATTTCATTCATTTTCGTTTCGGCAATCCAGAGATCTGCTTCACTAAACGCAAATGTATGAAAACCCTCAGTAAAATTTCAAACGTATACGATACGCAATATTTCGTTGACATGATTTTAATTTTACAACAGAGTGAGCAATATTTGTTTGTCTTTTAACATACCTTTTTAACTTGTCTTTCAATATGTTTCAAGTGAAAAAAAAGACCCATCAACTTGTATCATGATAAAACAGTAGAAACAGTCAAAACAATTTTGTGTTGATGTATAATCGATGCATTCTTTTGATTTCACGAAGGAACTCTTGATAAACTTGATGCTATCATTGATTTACATGTACAGCCCTCTTCCCTAATAAAAGAGGCACAATTGTGATTTTACCCTTTTGTTGTTAACTAAACATATCTCGAGATTAAAACAAGCAAATTGAACAGAACAAACGGCATTGAACAGTATTTCTAATTGCCAAAGAGGGCGCCTTTCACTTGCACATTTTTTTTCAGGTGGCGGCGGATGCGATATCGCCATTTTTGACGTCGCCATAGTATTAACATATAATCATGAAATCTTCACAAACAATTCTAAATTTGTTATGTGGTGTCAAAGCAAAATGATCTTACTCTAAAACCGTTGGGGTACGACAGTGTACCCCACTGTAAGTATGTTGTTTTTCAATTTATAACTGCTAACCGTCTATTTTGAATTGCTGTCAGCCTAGTTTTATTTTCGTCAGCCTCGAACGACATGTGTCGCGTGTCCTATACCGCTTGTTTGTTTTTTTGAGACAGGCTGTACATCAAAGACTAATGTTGTTAGGTAGATGTCATGTATATTACATAATAATTCATGATTCTTGCAACATCATTGCTGTGACAAAATTGCTTCATTGTATTCAAGCTGACACTTAAGTTAAACTTGGGACAAACTCCGCTTCAACATTAATATTCCTAATTATAGTATGTTAGTTGATTCATTTTGGCAGTGGCGCTATTCCATTTGAGACAAACTTCGGTTCAGCATTTATCTAATACAGCGTGTCCCAAAAGTAACTTAACATTGTGAATTGGTCATATCTCAAATACCAAATGGAGAACATATTCACATAGATTGATCTTTTAGAATTTTTCTGATACCAAAAACAGCATTATTGGTGACCCATTGACCTTACTGTGCGACTGTACATATGTGTGTATCAAACCAACAAAAGCAAGCTCATAATGTTCTTTGTTCAAGCACATAAATGATGTGCTTCACTGAACATAAGAGTTGGTTCACTCGCTGCACACGCTACATTTAGGTATGAACATTCATGGATTACATTGCTTAGCGCAAGCGTGACTGCTGTTTTAGATTATAATTAGGATATATTGACAATATTAAACTTCACTTTAAAACAGTTGAAGTGAAGATGAATTTCCTATAGATCAACGGATTCAGATCGTATGGTTCTTTGCCGAGACAAAGTCGGACAAACTTACTCAAGACACTCCTTTGACCCTGGTGAGGTCAAGGTGTTGGACAGCGATTCCAGGTGGTTTCAGCAAGGGGTTAAGGAAGCAGTGTACATCGCAGCCTCCGAACCGGACCTCAATAAAGATCAGTGTCGCCACCCCCTACCAGCCGCCTACAAGAGGCTACTCGGGTCAAGTGGTTTGGGTTCATTGCCCAGATCACGTGTCCCGAGTAGCGGTACGTCTTCCAGTACTACGCCAACTCAGTGCTGAAGAAGTGACCTCGGATGAGGCACGAAAATTCCACTCGTAAGTGAAATTTTACTATTGCTTGTGTGAATCAGTTTTAAATTGTTCTACATTATCACTCAAGCAAAGTTTAAAGAACATTTTAATGTAAATTATGCACTACCCAGCCGAAAAGCAACTAGTGCAGAAATTCCTATCAACTGGATCTGTTCATGATCTACCTCGGGCACGTGGAAGAACAGGATAATCGGCTACAAACATCGATGTCATATGAAGAGTAGTGGCGAAAAGCCCAAGGCGATCAGTACGTCGACTTTCAATGGAGAACAACGTACCGCGTACAACTGTTCATCGAATCCTCAGAAAAGATCTTAAGCAGTTTCCATATAAAATCAGATAAAACAGAAAATGAAGATT
Source organism: Amphiura filiformis (assembly GCF_039555335.1). Lineage (NCBI taxonomy): Eukaryota > Metazoa > Echinodermata > Ophiuroidea > Amphilepidida > Amphiuridae > Amphiura > Amphiura filiformis. Next base: position 4,022,474 of record NC_092638.1, on the reverse strand, counting down.
ATGCATTGAAAACAAATAAAAAAACCAATCAAACAAACACAGCAAAATTTAACAAAACAGATTTTAAATGATAACATGTTGTATCGTATTATCAGATCTCAAATGACGAGACTTATTTTGCGTTTATAAAAGTGGGTTTTACGGTACGGTAGACATCCATTAATTTCATGCCACAGGGTCATGACCACATAGGCATGTTTGGTATCATAACATTTCTAAAAGAATTATCTACATACTGTGCAATTTTTTGCAATTTGTAGTTAAACAGTTTGCACTGTGGCGCCGTTGCACTTGGACAAATCCCAGTTCACTATACACTATAAATATTACTTATTATTAATATAGCGCCTTTTTCGCGATCTTAGAGATTTCAAAGCGCTGTAATGTGGTTCTGGACATATATAGTAAAACACAGACTGGAAAAAGAAAGTGTGTTGAAAGTATACAACAAAGAAACAGGTTTCAACTTGACTAGTGAAGATGTGGTGAAACTTCTGGATTTTATTCTGACCACCACCTATTTCTCCTTCAGAGGAAAAATTAACCGTCAGTCTGTTGTTTTGAACCAGGAGGATGGGAAGTCCAGTATCACCGATTGCGGCTAATATCTTTATGGAGGCACTGGAACAACAAGCTATTGCTACGGCTCCCATGGAGTGTAAGCCAAAATTGTGGTTAAGATATGTCGATGACATCCTCGAGGTTGTGAAGAGAAACACTGTCCAACAGCTAACGGACCACATCAACAAAATCAACAAAACTGACTCCATAAAGTTCACCTATGAAGAAGAGGCAGAATGAACCATCCCTTTTCTGGATACCCTCATAGTCAGAAAGGAAGACGGTACGGTTAAGCTTCTCGTTTACCGTAAGCCAACTCATACTGACCAGTATCTGAGTTTCCAACCCCACCAACCCCTGCACATAAGAACTTTGTTTGACAGGAAAGAACGCATTATAACGGAAGAGGAAGATAAGATCATAGAAAAAGAGAAAGTCCAGGCAGCACTCAAAGTGTGTGGTTATCCTGATTGGACATTTAAACAGGTGAAAGACCAGATGCAGGCAGTCAAACCTAAGAAATCCACCAAGAGCACAGAAGAACAGACAAAGAGCAAAGGTATGGTGGTCTTGCCATATGTCAAAGGTGTCAGTGAAAGAGTGTCTAGAGTCATGAAATCCTACAACATCTCTACTGCTATGCGGCCACACAGCACCCTTAGGAAACAACTGGTGCACCCAAAGGATAAACGCGATCCGCTTAATACAACTCAAGCCATTTACAACATTCCTTGCTTGAATTGTGATCTCTCATACGTGGGAGAGACAGGGAGGAAATTTGGGACGCGACTGGATGAGCACCGCGCGGAAGCAAAAAAGGAACTTAAAAAAACCCAGTCACCAGAGCAAGCAGGAAAGAATCACTCACAACCATGCATAAATCGGCCGTCACAGTCCATGTCGCAGAGTGGAACCACGTCATCGGTTGGGGGGGGGGGGAGGCAGTGGTAATAGGCACGGAGCAAGATAGGTATAAACGTTGGGTCAAGGAGGCTATAGAGATCAGGAAGAGAAGGGGCGCCATCATGAACAGAGATGAAGGTCAATACCAACTTTCTCACATTTTTGATGAACTGGGAAAAATCAACTGGCAAAACCAAGTCAATCATCAATAAATCAATAGGTGATTGGATGACCAGTTCACAGTAGCAGTCTTCATTCAGTGTTGATCAAGATAACAGAGTTGGTTATCGAAATGTACACGATAACAGTACGACGGCAACTTCGTGACCTCTTTTGTTCGACAGAAAATTTATACGGGTTGGTGAACACGAGTTATGTAACAAAATGTTGAAATTTTAGCCGGCAAACACGTTTTATCAAAATAGCTCCAGAAATGGAAGACACGGGTCGTATATTGCTCCATTTATGTACCCTGACCACAGATAAGATATCAAACATTTGTGTAAAGCAACAAATAACTTTAATTAAGTTTAATTAAATGGAAAATAAAGAAGCTTGAACATGTCCAAAGTAGGTCGGAAAATGAGAAAAAATTGCATGTCACGAATACAAAAATGTTCATATCATCAAGCAAGAAAAAGCGCCGGAATAAAAAATGGGTGTCATGTTAGAGAATAACTAAAGTTAGCTTGCCTGAAAATTTTATGAATTTTGGTTGGGGTATATTTTTAGTCGTATATTTAACATGTTGAAATGTTTATCTTTGTGCGTGACTACTGTCACGCGATATATTGTACGGCCGATGTTTTTCCTGCAAAGAAACTTTCATTGCCAATAATTGCCCATTGTTGGTTATTTACCTTGAAAATAATACTCCTAACGTTCAAACAATTTTTAAGTCAGCATAAAGGTTTGTGTTACATTATTTGGACGGTGTTAATTCATTCCAGAAATAAAATACACGACTGAGCCACTGAGTGGGAATAACATTGCTATTATTACCGTATCTATCAAATCACTGGTATGGCTAGCCTTAGTGGTAAATACCGGGGGTCAATATTTGGAAGTTCGATCTTGGTTCGAACCCCGCTAGCACCTCTTTTTGATTTTTGATTTTATTTTAACTCCTTTTTTTAAATCCTAGTTTTCATATTTTTATTAAAGCCACAATATACGATGTCGGGCAAATTTGAAGTTTTATTATTCCAAAAATTATAACAATATTTATAATATTAATAAATAACTGTCAGGAAGGTTTTCACATTACATTTGAAGCAGAAGTAGCGAGATAAAATGAAAGAAAACACCTAATATCTTGACCGCTTTACTGTGGTGTTCTATGGGGGATGAAATAAGACATCAAAGTTAGTTGCTCTATCTAGAAAACGAACTTGGCTGATTCCAATTAGGTGTAATCATGGTAATCCGAGGTGTAAGTTGGACATTGTGTAAAAATGACAAATATGCCAAAATATTAGGTTTGAAATTCGTGCATCTCGTGATTTAATATACTATGCATAAAAGCTCATAAAATATGTTGTCGATAGGGGAGGGGTCTAGTCCAATAAAAAAATTGTGAAAATCTGTGTTGACGTTCCTTTATTTGATAAGCCTATAATATAATCTTGAACTTTTAAATATTACTTAAGTTTGACATGCTTTATTTGAAATTATTTCATATTGAAAGCTTCTGAACTTAAATGCAATTTTTAAAAAAGATATCAAATCGAATGTAGGATTAGGCCTAAATATGAAACACTTAGCAACAAGAAATTAATCATGAAAAAAGTGGGCCTTCAAGCTGACATTCATTAGGCCTTTATTATTAAAGACAAAAGGGAGAGAAAAAAAGAAAGAAAAACGAACTGAAAAATTCTGAGAATAACATGGGAATCGAACTCTCAACCTTCCGCACTGCAGACCTTCGCTCTGTCCACTAAGCCACCGCATCTTGTTCTTGCAAAGGGTATTATTTTGCTATCTTATTTCTCGTTCAACATGTTCAAGTATCTCATTCAACAACAATCTTTTCAAAACTGCTTGTATTTCAGTTAAATGAGATGATACTACCTTCTTTGACGACTACAATATTTTGTTACACAATAGAGTATTTTACATTAATAAAATATATAACAATAGACGTTTTTAATTGCTATATTGATCAATATAACATGTATAATAGACAGCGCCGGCTGGGATCCATTTCGTGAAGCATCGTGACACTTGCAACGTGCCCTAACGACACGAGGACTCAAAGAACGCAACTTTTCAACCTACGACTAGGTTGTTCCACCGCTCATTTTCGCTGATACAAGCTCAGGTTAATTAATGTTTATCATAACAGAAAAGCATTAGACCGGCGTTTCCCCAAAGCTGTAGATATAACCATTTTAGTGATCGTGACATGCATTTTCTCTCATTTTTTAGGCTACTTCGCGCACCAAAAGCATTCATTTTTTCCACAATAATTCAACTTTCACACGTTATTCTTTGCCGTATACTCATGTTTCATATCTTATCTATGGGCTCAATATGGAAATAAATGGAGAAACGACTCGTGTATTCCATTTTTTGATGTTTTCTGAAAAACCGTATTTGCAACCTGATTTTATTTTATCAGGAGACGAGGACCCAATGTCATGAACAGAGACGAGGGGGCCCACTACCTTAGTCACGTGTATAATCCTCTCCTGGCTGTAAATACACCCTCTACAGTCGGGATACGTCCTACCGGAAGTAAGGATCTTCCAACATCATTCTGATGATGCCTATCGACCATGATAGGCGAAACCGTCAAGTGAATAAATATTTTGGTTTTGTGCAAAAGAAAACTATTTTACTTAACGTTGTCATGTTTACCTTCTTCGTTATCAGTAGAACATCTTGGAATTTCTCCCAGCCAGGATCCAGTATTTAAACAAACCAGTTGGTCATCTCCAATATGGTGTAATCCTTTCCTACAGAACACGGTGATGACATCCCCATATTCGTATAAATTCTTTGCAGGCGCAATAGTACCCTCGTCAGAATAGATGCTCATTATTGGAAGACATCCTGATGAAAATATATATTAATTTGCTATAAATGAAATGTGTTGTTTTGATATAATTTCGATAACTAGAAAATTAACTTATTAAAACAGAGCCGTCACCTGAGCTGACTTTCGTACTTGAGGTATCAGTTATCGAGCGACCTGAGGTCTATATGATTCGTTTCTACTATTACCAATTTGGACTTTTCCCAATTATCCATATTGCTTTCTAATACAATAACCGAAATGAATTAGTAGGAAACTTTGTTTTCGTGTCAAGAGACAGGCACCAGCTGGTACATCTTTGCGATCAGAGACAAGGAACTTCGTGAAAGCAAGGAAGTAAAATTCGAAACCATTCTCTACAGTCTTGATCAAATTCCTGAAAAGGCAACGGCATCAACTGAAGAAATCTAGCCACATCTTATTATCTTATTTATCAATTCAATACTGACTAAAAATGAACAAATACACTGTCTCATCGTAATACATAAAATCACATGTACGTGCCCTTTATCAATAACCATTAGCATACAATAAATAGCAAATAACAATAACGTAATACCTGAAGGCATAACGTTGCTAGCAGTCGAGGTATCTCCACTGGCTTCCATGTTTGGACCTATGTTGTACCCATCTACATATCCATATCCATATAAAATAGCGAATCCGTAGACCATAACTAGGAAGGAAGCTGACGGATGAGTCACTGAATGGAAACCAGTAGTGATTGACGTACGGAGAACGCAGAATGCACCATCAGAAGTTTGTAATATACGTTCGTTATTGATCAAAGGCATGCCGTCCAGGTAAAATGAGTTAATGTTTCCACATTCTGATGTTATTGAAATAAAGTATCGTGGATTTTCTGATAGGGTTAATGCTGCAACTGGAAATGTCACGTTGTAAGAAAAGGCTTGTGTTGATGGCAGCAACACCATAAATGTATCGCCAAGAAAATCAGCCCAATGCCACATAGCGTATTGACAAACTATGATAGGTTTGTCTGACAAAACCGTTATCAAGTCCTCTGATGTCATAGTGTTACCTTCATAAAACTCTCCAGTTAACAGGGACACGTTTACTCCCGACATAGTTACATGTGTTGTACCGGATGACGTGGCTACTACGCGGTATACAAATCCCGAAGTTCTTCCAAGGAAGGGAGCGAGTATGTAGTGTTGTCCCAGTGTGCTGACTGGAGGGATATTTTCCATCATATAATCATCAGTAGGAGAAGGCTGGTTGGGTACTACGGCACCCTGGTGCCCTGACATGACCGATATTGTCTTGTCTGCATTGATTAACATACCAGTAACGTCATTAATATCTGTGCTGGTGTGTGTGATGTCAGCAACGAATTGATACGATTCATACTGCTTTAAAGATATCGTGAATTTAGTCTGTCTTTTGAACACCAGTGAAACGGTTGTGCTGTCTTCAATTGCTGATACTGCAAATACCGAATAGCCATGATAGTTATTTTCGAACGTCGAAAATCCTACTGCCACATAGTTCTTTCCCAATGCTGTAGTCGGAAGAACTAAAAAACCATCAGCAGAATAATGCGCCAAATTCGGCCTCCCGGGAACTTTATAATACCCGTGAATTGACACAGGTTCTCCTGCTTGTATAACAACGGTCTTATTTGTTATAATGTGCGATAACGTTAGAGCAGCTTCTTCAGGAAGATCGATTCTAGTACCCCGATCTCGGGCTACATTGGCAAGAGATCTAAATCCAATTTCGGGAACTGACACCGACACCGTTACTGGGTCTTTCACATGAGTTGAGATGAACACGCTGGGAATACCTCCGTTCGGACTGTAAGGGATGGCGAATATAAATTGTGTCCCTAAAGCACCATTATTTCCATGAACACCTTTAAATGAGAAAGAAGTAATGGATCAGTGATTTATTAAAGGTGTGAAAGCCTTATTCCTCTACTTTACCCCATCAGTAATGGAATCTTGATATCAGAAGAAATTTCATTTTTGCTCGTAACGTCAGCAAAATTCAGTCATGAGTTATAATTACATTTCTTTTGGATGAACAAAAATGCTGTAACCTCAAACCCCATGATGATATACCACCTCATTATCCTGTGGGCCATGCATGATACACGTTTTTGCTTCTTATATCCAAACTACTGCAGCAATTTAACTGAAAACTTAGAATCATAAGCATTTTACTATACACCATATGAATAAAAATATAATACCCACCTTTAGATATTACCTTATGAATATAGCTTATATTGAACACAAAGATTGAACTCTCATATTAACCTACAGTCTTAAATCTGAACTATTAAATGCAACTGTGGGCTGCTGGTTCTAATTATGACTTTCTTTAAGGATATACAGGGGTGGACATAACTTAATTCTTTTGCTGCCTGTACACCAACACGGAAGTGAAGGTTTAAAAGTATTTAGTAATGAAATTAGGGATATATTATATGATTTGGAAAAAGTTGCTTTAATAAAGTAAATTTTTCAAACTTACCTGTTGTGCTGTATGTAACGAAAACAAACATAAACAGCAGAGACGTCATTTTGGACACAGTTTCTTTCCATATAGTCATGACAGCGTGTATATAGTAAACATGGTAAATGCTAATAATAAATATATGACTTGTGCGAATCGTTTAAACACCAGCTAGTTAGACTTGCTTATCAAGACATAAAGGTACACTGTATTAATAATACAATACTTCCTTATCCAATCATATGCTGAAGACACTCAGATTGGTAATTAGTACAATATATTCAATAACAGTTTAATAACCATGCAATTACAAGACACTTTAAAAGTGTAATTAGCTAAATTAAGGGGTAGAGAATCATACATTGTAGGCTTTTTAATTTTTTACCCGACGTTGCCGCTGAGAAGAAAAACAAATAATAAATAATTGTACCATTGTTTGTAGACAGTTTTTTAAGCCATGGTCATTGGTTGGGAACGATTGACCTGCTATTGTGTGAAGTTGAATCGAGAATATAGCAGAAATATAGTATTCCCATGATGCCAGATCACCTATTGATGTTGCTATTGTTTGCTTTATATGGTAATTATTGGTCGACATTGAGCTAGAGCAGTCATGGACCTTGCTATCGTTTGCTTTATATGGTAGTTTTTGTTCAACATTGAGCTATCAGTCATTTTTTATGGTCGTTATTGTTAATAAAACATCAACAAGGTCAGTAACACATCGTTACATATCTCAAACTTCAAAGTAATTGTCATAATTTAGCAAGACTACAGACAATGAGCTACTATCAATGGCTCAGAAATAATGCATGACGGGAAGACCCGATTCTCTGTTGTGGACCAGGAGCATGAAAAGAATATTAAAGAAGGGAGCAAATTCTTTACGGCAACGTAATTTGTATGGTTTTTATATATATACTGCGCCAAAAAGTATCCTTACACTTGGAAAAAATCCAAATAAATATATATATTAAAACTAAACCATATTTGGGTAATTTTTTGTTGTTGATAGATGTTCATTAATCCTGCACATTATGACACCCCATTAACCAATATGACTTCACGAAGTAAAGTTACAAGCATTTGATTGGACGAAGGTCCAGTTTAAAACTAACAAACTGGCCTATACAAACTGGGCGTTTTTAGACTTTAAATGCTAATTTTGGGCTTTCCTAAATTTACAATTTTGCGTCTTTTCTGGAGCATAATTCGAAGTTGTATCCACTTATCTTTTTAATCCTTTTAAAGTACATTTGCATATATAAACCTGTATAGGGAAATAATAATTATATTTCGGATGATTCGTCTTGAACATTCCATTGCATTAGTCTATGGTAGGCTAATAAAATGCAATATTTTATTTTCTCGTAGCAAAACTCTGCCTGATATTTATGACTTTAAGGGTAGACTAGGTAATGTTGGTCGACTAGGTATTGTTGGTATAGATATAATATACATGTATATATACAGGGCTTTTTGTGCAGGGGTCATCTAGCTTTGTCAAACAGTGCAGTGGCGTCATGGTCTTTGAGTAAGACAGGGTCATTGAGCATGTTTATAGTGAATATACCGCATTTTGAGTGTACCGTATACGATAATCCTTGTATATATACCGATACCCTTGCTGTTTATAGTGAGACACAGTTACCGCACAAATTATATACCAACTAACATTATCGTACATTTGCAATGACCCCGAGGTCACACGGGGAATGTGTAAATATTGTGGCGCGAGCTATAAAGAGCCCATTCAACAACATGATCATGGCGGTGAACATGTAGCTTCTGTTTTGATAACTCTTGGAGTGAGAATCGTTCCGAATGTCCTGCGCGCATCCTACGCATCATTAAAAAGCTCCTACTTCCGGTAATACCGCACACAATTTATACTGGTGTGTTTATAGTGGGAATATCTTGCCACAATATCCTTCGGTTTAGAAGGATATCGATGTACCGTACATACATATACTGCTAGTGTTTATAGTGGGCAAGTATCCGGATAATCTCTAACAGGGTAGAAATTGTACCGCAATGTACCGCACATCTGCTCCCACTATAAACACGCTCATAGAGCCCAATATGAATAAAGGGCTATATGTACAGGGGTCATCTATGAGCGTGTTTATAGTGAATGTACCGCATTTTGAGTATACCGTATACGATAATCCTTGTATATATACCGATACCCTTGCTGTTTATAGTGAGACACAGTTACCGCACAAATTATATACCAACTAACATTATCGTACATTTGCAATGACCCCAAGGTCACATGGGGAATGTGTAAATATTGTGGCGCGAGCTATAAACAGCCCATTCAACAATATGATCATGGCGGTGAACATGTAGCTTCTGTTTTGATAACTCTTGGGTGTGATAATCGTTCCGAATGTCCTGCGCGCATCCTACGCACCATGAAAAAGCTTCTACTTCCGGTAATACCGCACACAATTTATACTGGTGTGTTTATAGTGGGAATATCTCGCCACAATATCCTTCGATTTAGAAGGATATCGATATACCGTACATACATATACTGCTAGTGTTTATAGTGGGCAAGTATCCGGATAATTTCTAACCGGGTGGAAATTGTACCGCAATGTACCGCACATCTGCTCCCACTATAAACACGCTCTATGAGCGTGTTTATAGTGAATATACTGGATTTTGAGTATACCGTACACGATAATCCTTGTATATATACCGATACCCTTGCTGTTTATAGTGAGACACAGTTACCGCACAAATTATATACCGACTAACATTATCGTACATTTGCAATGACCCCGAGGTCACACGGGGAATGTGTAAATATTGTGGCGCGCGCTATAAACAGCCCATTCAACAATATGATCATGGCGGTGAACATGTAGCTTCTGTTTTGATAACTCTCGGGGTGAGAATCGTTCCGAATGTCCTGCGCGCATCCTACTCATCATGAAGAAGGTCCTACTTCCGGTAATACCGCACACAATTTATACTGGTGTGTTTATAGTGGGAATATCTCGCCACAATATCCTTCGGTTGAGAAGGATATCGATGTACCGTACATACATATACTGCTAGTGTTTATAGTGGGCAAGTATCCGGATAATCTCTAACCGGGTAGAAATTGTACCGCAATGTACCGCACATCTGCTCCCACTATAAACACGCTCTATGAGCCAAAATAGTCTCATAACAATGGCAAAGTTCATTAACCTCCATTTAACAATCATAGCTCAGGAGTTGACCCTAAGTTGGGCAGTATGAGTTTCAAAGATCATTTAGATGAATGAACAAACCTATGAGGGTTAAAGAATCGTGTCCTGTATGCCCGCCTGTATGAGATGCTAGTATTGCTGCTTCTGATGAATACGAATACAACACAATACTGATGTATTGTTGGTGTTGGTACTGATCCTGACAGATGAGCCCATGAGCATGTATGGGATCCTAGTATTGCTGCTTCTGATGAATACCAATACAACACAATACTGATGTATTGTTGATGCTTGCAAATAGTACATGTAGCTTTGACGAATGCCTTGTTATATACCTAAAATTTAATAAGGGTATTCACATTTAATGGTTCTCCATGAACAAGTACAAGCAAACGAGAATTTCCCTACTATATTTTGTCCACAATGGCAAACAATTGGCATTAAAAAGTTTCTATTCTGTATAAAACCAGAAACAAATCATTGTGAGATTGAAAATGAGAACAACATTAGAGACTACACATGATGTCATATCAGATACTACTGCTGTTATATCTACACCTAGATGTTACAGCCTGTCTCAAAAAATTGTGCAAGTGGAAAGCGCCATCTTTGGCAATTAGAAAATACTGTTCATGCTTACATCAACGTCACGGGGACTGTCCTAGCTTTAAAGTAACGTTTATTTTATTCATTTTGGTTTCGGCAATCCAGAGATCTGCTTCACTAAACACAAATGTATGAAAACCCTTTTGTGTGGTCAATTCGTAATTTGTCATTTTTAAAATTGCACGAATTTCCAAAAAAAACGGTTCCTATGCTCACGATGATTAAACTTTTGATATGAAATTTGGTATCAACCTTCGAAGGAAAGTGTATAGAAAATTATTATAAATTATTTTGTCATAAACTCATCAGACTCTGATTAAATGGGGATGGAACTATTGGTGACTTTTTAATTTGGCTGTGTTTACTATAGCTAATATATTTTGTCTTTTCAGCTTTTTACCCACGATATCTCAATTTCCAGTTTTGTAATACCAGAACTTACGAACTCAATATCTTAGGAATGTCCGATTTCACTGCTTTCGATATATTATAGGTCTACCACGTCACAAATACACTGCCTGTTTGAGTTAACTTACATGTACATTTTATTTTAAAATAACTTGATATTAATTCGCAATGTATAGTTTAAGGGGGTACTACACCCCTGGCCAATTTTGTGCACACTTTTGCATTTTTCTCAAAAATTATAGCGCATTGGTGACAAGTAAGATATGTATATTATAGGGCAAGGACTACAACTACTGCACTGAAAATTCAGCAACTCAAGGCAAGTAGTTATTGATTTATTGATCAAATACTGGTTTTCCTCATTTTTGACTGTAACTCCACAACTGTTGTCTGTGCTGAAATAAAATTTAAAGTTTTAAAATTCACCAATGCGCTATAATTTTTGAGAAAAATGCAAAAATAGGCACAAAATTGGGCAGGGGTGTAGTACCCCCTTAAGCCTACTATAGGCCTATTATAATAGATAGTGGCCAGCACATTTATAAAGGACTGATACACTCACTACAATCTTCACTCTTAAATTGTGTTTTTCTGAATGTGATGATCATGTTGATTGCTAGTCGGAAACTCCTGCGAAGCTATGGGCATGGCATCTTACCTACTCCATTCTATAAGTATAACAGTCTGCTAGTGCCTTGTGTGTTTTCTCTTCAATCATTTTGTTGAATGTAATTTTATGAATCAAATAAAAAAGATAAAAAGTGACTTCACATAAGTTATGTGTCATTTTATTTATAATAAAGAAGTTATTAAATTAATAAAGTGAGACAATTTATTTATCTATAAGTGCATGTCAAATAGGGTAGCCTACATTGTTCAATACTATAGGCCTATTATATGCCCATATTATAGCTAGGCCCTAAAAACTTTATTTTGCATCGGATTTTTCCTGTTGAAAAGACAAAACTGATGTTTATGATAGCAACCATTTCATCAATAACATTTTGAGTCATTTTTATCCATAAAACGACACAGGATATGATAGATAACTACTTTCACATCAATATGGTCCATATGATCACAGGTTGTTGTGTGATATGATGAAGATTTTGATTCTATAGATCTGTTATCAACATGATATCACGCTGTGTTTAACTTTTCTTATTTCTCACAAACTTGAAATTGCTTACCGAAGCTCAGTGGTCAAGGAGTAAGGACCCCCGGTCAAGGACACTGATATGACATCATAGGTGATGGATGTAATTTTCTTCTGCTGACCATATGATGCTGTATATTAACTATTATTGTTACATTTAGGCCTATACCTAGAACTTTTAAAGTCATAATTAGTTCAAACGTAACTTTGGTAATACTCACTTGTTTTCATTCGTTGAAACGGCAAAACATACTTACTTTTCCTTACAAATCGAACAACAATAATTTTAAAACATTTCACCTCAAAAAGTAAAATAAAATAATTCTTATCAATACCAATAAAGTTAATCTCTTGAGCATACAAACCCAATCTCAGTGATACCAGCCCCGCGTATGGACTGGCGAAAAGTCCCACCTCGGCTCACTTTTTGAATCTTGGTCCCATTTATAAAACGTACTGATTTCCTGGGACTGATTTAAACTTTATCATATTATCAACTTAAAACATTTCCAGATGTGTTGTATCTTTAATGTGCCGATGCGATATTAACCCTAACCCTCCTGTATACTACAAAATACTACTTGATATATGCGCTGTTGGTGCGTGCATCCCACATGGTGTGATGACGCAATCGCCCTAGGTGATATATAGGCACGGTTTCGCTGGCCAGCGAAGCCCAAGACCCGTGGCAAAGTGTCGCCGACCGAGTGCTTGGCATGCGAGGGGTCTCGGGGTCAAATCCTACCCAGACCATACAACTTCTTTCTTTCTTTTCTCTCTTTATTCTTTCCTTCTTTCCCTTCCCGTCGCCAAAAAGCCCTTAGGCGGTTAGGGTTCATTTGTAAGACCAGAAGGGTTATAATCTTGCTCTTGCATGGTAAGCCAACATCCTATATATGTTTTGTTTTATAATATTAATTTCATGATTAATGATTGAATTAAATGAATAACAAGTAGGCATGCAATGCCAGTGATGCTATTATTAAAACTTTATAACTTATTGGAAACGCTGTACTTTGTTAGAAAATAAAATAAAAATGCCGATTTTGCTGTTGATGTTCAAAATGGGACCAAGTTTCAAAAAGTGAGCCGAGGTGGGGCTTTTTAAACTTGCTGCTTTCTTTACGTTGTGAACATTTTTTGGTAGATTTCCTTTCTTTTTTATGAATGTAGCCGAGTAGCTCCAAGCTTGAAAAGTCATCCGGTTACGAAGTAAAAATAGAAGTTTGAATAATATTATCCTTGATTTATGACAATAAAAAATGCGAGTATATGTAGCTAGACCTATAACTAAAATGTACGTGGTTCTTTGTAGCCCTGGGACAATCTAGTTGGACATCCAAATTTCGCCGTTTGTGGTTCTTTGTAGCCCTTCAGGCAATCTAGTTGGATATCTCTATTGAGCGGCGGTTGTTGGCGGTCTTTTGCGGTTCGTGGTAATCCTTTATTCTTCAAGCCCTGCCCTCTATCGGGGTTAATTTATAGTTTAAGCTTGTTGGATATCCATATTTCACGGTGTATGGTTCTTTGTAGCCCTGCAGGCAATCTAGTTGGATATCTCTATTGAGCGGCGGTTGTTGGAGGTCTTTCGCGGTTCGTGGTTATAATTTCCCTTATTCTTCAAGCCTTGCCCTCTATCGAGGGCTAATTTATAGTTAAAACTTGTTGGACATCCATATTTCGCGGTGTGTGGTTCTTTATAGCCTTGCGGGGCAACCTAGTTGGATATCCAAATTTCGCGCTTTGTGGTTCTTTGTAGACCTGCGGGGCAATCTAGTTGGATATTTCTATTGAGAGGCAGTTGTTGTCGTTTTTTCACGGTTTGTGGTTTTAATTTGTAGGATATCCATATTTCAAGATTTGTGGTTCCTGAGTCCTGCGGGGCAATCTAGTTGGATATCCAAATTTCGCGGTTTGTGGTTGTTTGTAGCCCTGCAGGGCAATCTAGTTGGATATCCCAATTGAGCGGCGGTTGTCGGCGGTCTTTTGAGATTTGTGGTTTTAATTTCCCTTTAATTTCGGGCCGCCCCCTCCTCTACATCCCGAGGATGCTTTTCAATAATTTAAATTATACGGTGTCAAAAATTACTATTCCTTAGTATGATAATTTATCTTACCATGTTGACTTATAGTTTTGGTTAAGTCAACTTGACGTGACAAAATATCCTGCCATGTAGACATTAATTTGTTGCTAAGTTGACTTGGCATGATAATTTATTTCGCGAAGACGACATCCATTTTTGGTATGTATGATAATTTCTTTTGCCATTTACCATGTTGATTTACATTGTTTGTTCAGTTGTCTTGGCGAGATATTTTATATCGTCATGTTGACATGATGGTGATAATAAGTCGACATGGTAAGATAATTATCTTGTCAAGTCGTGTCATTTAGACGCTTCCGTACTATATATGCTTGCTTGATAAAAGGTTACTGGAATCACAATAAACGTTACGAGTTGAAGTGGGTATTATGTGGGAAAGAAAAGTCTTGTTCACACAGTCGGACTTAAATTACGTCGGTAATAGTATCGGATATAAGTGGCAGTGTGAATGAGCGTCGGATATAAAACAAATTACTATATCCGACGTAATGTGCTTTAAATCCGACAATTTAAAGCCGAATATAACCAGGGTTACGAGCTGTTAAGACCGATCGAAACGTTACGTCCGGTAATAGTAATTACGTGTGGACATGCAGCACTATTGGGCTGTCGGATATAACTGTGAGTATATCACTCGCACAAAATTTTAAGCAGAGTAATTTACTGCGTGATATCATCATGGCTGCAGCTGCAAATATTAATATAAATAAACGCAATAGAGGGGTCAATTGGAATGACAAGGAAACATTGGCTATCCTCAAAATTGGGAGAGACACGGAAGGTATTTCTGGGATAAAAAAAAGCTTTGGGAGGAGATAGCCACGCTATTACATGACAAGGGGGGATTCCCCATACGGTCGGGGGAGCAGATACATGCTAAGATAAAGGCACTGAAAACTCTCCATCGCACCCTCCATGACCGGGTGAAAAGTTCAGGCGCAGGAGCAATTGACCATCCTTATTGGGATGACCTACATTAGTTTCTAGGGGGGTAGCAAATGTAAATCCTCCAGAGGGTTGGGGGGGCAGTATGGCCCTGGATGTAGATGGAGATGAAACTTATTAAGCCATAATCATGATAACAGAAAGGCATGCAACTGGATTTTATAAGATGATTGGGGGGGGGGGGTCCCAAATATACGGAAAGAAAAATAGGGGATGTCATAAAATATTTTTGATGACCAGCATGACTACAGATAGTTTGTTTATTTTATTCAAAAAGACTGATGCCTGTTTGGGGGAGGGGTGCAAACGGTGGGGGTCATAAAATCTTGGCTACCGAAATAGGGGAGGTCGCAATTTTATTGAAGCCGACTTTTTGTAAATTTGGGACCCCCAAGAAAAAAATAGCATGATGATGGGAGTCATTTTTTAAATTGTTGTCATTTTTTCAAAGATGTCCACCATGTAGGGCCTAAATGTATAAAATGCGATATAGAGCTAAGTCTACTGTAAAATGAAACTACTTTGTCAAACTAAAATAATAATAATAATAACAATAATAATAATAATAATAATAATAATAATAATAATAATAATAATAATAATAATAATAATAATAATAATAATAGAACCTACATAAATACAAAATTGGTCTGAATTTTGGAACTTTTGAATTTGGATTTTTCTTACATGACATACCTACCGCATTGTCTGTAAATTTTTTGTAAAGAGGGGCGTGTATTGAAAGTGAATTTTCAGTGAAAAATTTTCTGATGATGGTCATGTAGAAAGGAGGGATTTATGATCGGTAATAGGCTTATCGGACATAACACGTCGGACATACGCTGGCGAAGTTACGTAATTTATCGGATTAATTACCATAGCAATAGGGGAAAACAATTTTGAACATATAGATTGAATACAATACTGGTCTTTTCAAAGATACTAATCTTACATGTGCAAGTAATCAGCATGATTCACCTATTGCTATGGTAGTTAATCCGATTATTACGTAACTTCGCCAGCGTATAGCACTATTGCCGACAAATGTGGACGCGCTAAGGGATTATCGGAAATATTTAATTCGATCGGACATAAGCCTAGATAAAATATTACCGGTAATAAGTGCATGTGTGAACACAGCTAAAATAAACTTTATTGTTAATTTCTTTTAGTCGTGTTCACACAGTCGGACTTAAATCACTTATTACCGGTCTTAAATTACGTCGGTAATAGTATCGGATATAAGTGGCAGTGTGAATTAGCGTCGGATATAACTATATCCGACGTAATGTGCTTTAAATCCGACAATTTGTTCACACAGTCGGACTTAAATTACGTCGGTAATAGTATCGGATATAAGTGGCAGTGTGAATGAGCGTCGGATATTAAAAAATTACTATATCCGACGTAATGTGCTTTAAATCCGAAAATTTAAGGCTGAAGATGACCAGGGTTAAGAGCTGTTAAGACCGATCGAAACGTTACGTCCGGTAATAGTAATTACGTGTGGACATGCAGCACTATTGGGCTGTCGGATATAACTGTGAGTATATCACTCGCGCAAAATTTTAAGCAGAGTCATAGGCGTAGATCCCGGGGGATGGGGGGGGGGATAAATCCCCCCAATATTTTGCCAGGGGGATGGTCCCTACAATCACCCCCCCCAATGTTGACGCCTGATAATGGGTTTCTGACCAAATTAACCTCATATTTGCCCATTTTTTGCCCCAAAAGTGCAAATTTTCGCGTGCTTCGCGCGCATTTATTCTACTTTTACACCATTATTTCATCAGTTTGGCTTCAAAATAGCAAATTTTTTCGCGCGCTTCGCGCACAATTGAACCAAAAGCTTATTCTGTCGCCAAAAGGTGCTGGATTGACTATACTTGAAATTTTTTTTCCAACTCCATCCCCCCCCAATGTCAAAAAGAAATCTACGCCACTGCGCAGAGTAATTTACTGCCGCGTGATGTCATCATGGCTGCAGCTGCAAATATTAATATAAGTAAACGCAATAGAGGGGTCAATTGGAATGACAAGGGAACATTGGCTATCCTCAAAATTTGGAGAGACACGGAAAGTATTTCTGGGATAAAAAAAAAGCTTTGGGAGGAGATAGCCACGCTATTACATGACAAGGGGGGGATTCCCCATACGGTCGGGGGAGCAGATACATGCTAAGATAAAGGCACTGAAAACTCTCCATCGCACCCTCCATGATCGGGTAAAAAGATCAGGCGCAGGAGCAATTGACCATCCTTATTGGGATGACCTACACGAGTTTCTAGGGGTGGGGGGGGGGGGGAAAATGTAAACCCTCCGGAGGGCTCAGTGGGGGGGGCAGTATGGCCCTGGATGTAGATGAAGATGACATTTATTAAGCCATAAGCATGATAACAGAAAGGCAACGTAATTGGATTGTATAAGATGATTAGGGGGGTCCCAAATATACGGAAAGAAAAATAGGGGGTGTCATAAAATATTATTGATGACCAAAATGTAGGGAGTCACAACACAACATGACTACAGACAGTGTGTTTATTTTATTCCAAAAGACTGATGCCTGTTTGGGTGTAAACGGTGGGGGGGGGTCATAAAATCTTTGCTGACGAAATAGGGGAGGTCGCAATTTTATTGAAGCCGACTTTTTGTAAATATATATATTGGCTCAAGCAGAATATGATAGATGGCGCTCTCACTACGGTGCTCTAGCCCAGGTAGCCAAAGCCTTGTTGAAAGGCTACTATTGCTATGGTAGTTAATCCGATTATTACGTAACTTCGACAGCGTACAGCGCTATTGCCGACAAATGTGGACGCGCTAAGGGATTAGCGGAAATATTTAATTCGATCGGACATAAGCCTAGATAAAATATTACCGGTAATAAGTGCATGTGTGAACACAGCTTTTGTTGAATGCATTTGAGTAGTCCGCCATATTTACGGGATGATACGTCACATGCAAGGCCTCTATTATCATGCGAATTTCCCCGTGGTAGGACAAAAATATATTTAAATGAGAATAACAATGAGTAACGTCGTATTGCATACCCTATATTGCTACCTGATCTAGTTTCTTGCATTATTCAGATTTCTTTTGATCCTTGATGATGTTGTATCACACTGTGGTGTGTTTTTTAAATAGGCCCTTAACACAATAAATAATAAATTTCCCTGAGAATCAAACAACTTGCTTTAATAAAAAAAATAATATCACAATAGCACTGGATGTTTAAAATTATGTTATCCTTGATTAATGACAATAAATTGTTTAATAAAACATTGAAAAATATCAGTTGGTCACCGGGTTTCGAACTCGGGTAAGCGTATCTGGAGTTTAGCGCCCTAACCATTAGGCCACGGGACTCTGCTGTAAATTACTGTATCAAAATACATTATTTATTATATGAATGGATGCGTCGTCCGATAAGAACAAAAGAATTGTGAAAAACTTGATTTTTTGGCGAATGGGGCTCAGCATGGTTTTAGATACATTTTGTACCCAGCGAAAAATATCATAGAACAATGGATCTGAATTTTGAAGTGTTTTAATGTTAGCTGTAAATATAGTCTCGCGGGAGCATCTGTTTAGTCTTCTTTATCAGTCGTTTATTTTTAAAACTTGCTGGTCACGGCTACCGTGTGACTCTAATGCAATGGATAGTGAAAAGTAGGCCTGGAGGAAGAGAGGAAGAGAAGGAAACGAAGCAAAAGAAGTAAAGAGAAAGAAATTAAAAGAAATAAATAAAGAGAAAGTAAGAAATAAATGATGGGAAGGAGCGAGTGAGAGAGAATGAGAAAGAAAGATGAAGAACAGAGAAAGGAAACAGAGAAATGAAAAGAAAGGAATAATTTTGGAACCATGATTATATAAACACCCGGGTATAAACACAGAACAACACAAGTCAGCCATTTGATGAAGACAAACCCTTTATGTATTACCTAATAAAACGCCCAGTCAGGTACCTTGCGTACCTGCCTAATACAAGTCACCCACTGTCAACTGGACGTTGATTGTACATTCTTAAACACTTGAGAACGTTCCTGCAATCTTATTGGTTCTTACCCAGCTTTACCCGTGTGATATGACACGATATCACACGGGTCAGCGCGTGTGCGTCAACGCGATACGGGTACTCGCTATTTGGACCAATCGGAGGCGCACAGCAACAACGAGACTGATCGATTTTAAGCCCTAGGTAATTCCTTGCAAAATGTAGATTTAGTTTGATTAAAATTTGTATGATATTTTTATTTGAATTGAAGTGTTTAAGAATGAGAATAAAGGTATTGTTTTTAGCCGCTGTCGTGCATCTATCGTCTCATATAACACGGGCGACCTCATTATTTTTGGCGTAAAACAACTCGGCTTCGCCTCGTTGTTTTACTTAAAATAATGATGTCGCCCGTGTTATATGAGACGATAGATGCACTCCAGGGGCTAAAAACAATACCTTTATTCTCTAAATCTTATGGATATTGATTGCATCAATTTCCAATATATCAGCGCTCAATTCGGACATTTCGCTGGCGTAGTGCACGTTAGAATATGATCGTTGCTAGGTCAACTGGCTCACGCTTTCTTTGTTACGAACCACTGATCGAAATGATCACAACACAAAGCCTATGAACCAGTCACCATGAACGTGCACTACGGCAGCGAATGGACGAATAGAAGCATGGAGTCCGTTGGTTCTAGCCACCATTATGGCTCTGTCACACTACGACGGACTGGGTTAACGAACATCACCGTATACAAAAATATTTTATCCGGTGGAAAATCACCAGTCCGGCAGGAGATTCGGTGGGATTTGGGGTCCGATTCTCGTTCGTCTCTCTATGCGCTGTGGCCGCTAATAATCCTGCAGGCGTCTTATATACGATCGTTCAACGTCCGACAAATGACCGGATTTGGGGGTCCGATTCTTATTCGTCTCTCTATGCGTTGTGGCCGCTAATAATCCTGCAGGCGTCTTATATCCGATCGTTCAACGTCCGACAAATGACCAGATTTGGGCTCCGATTCCCATTCGTCTCTCTATGCGTTGTGGCCGCTAATAATCCTGCAGGCGTCTTATATCCGATCGTTCAACGTCCGATAAATGACCGGCGAATCCGTCCCATGTGGCACCAGCAGGGACGTCGACCCTATCAGAAAAGTGGGGGAAGAGAGTGTGTTTGAGAGGGATTGAGGCCCCTCAGAGGCAGTGGCTTTGCAAGCACTTTTTCAGAGGGTGGACAAAGTGGGGAAAGACAACTTTTAAGGGGAAAACTTTGACGAAAATGGTCAAAAATGGGCTAAAAAGTACAAAAAGGGCTACAAATCGTACATATCAGGGCAACCAGCGTCCGGGGGGCAATAGAGGTGAGAAACCTTTGGACAATGAAGGCCAAATTGAAACATAATAAAACCAAAAGGCATAAATAACCAAGAAAAAAATAAGTAATTGCAAGTAAAGCAAAAGAAGTCCCATTCGGCATCCATTTTACCCACAAATTAATGACGTCACTATTAACAAAATCCTTTGCCCATAAACCCACCGGTAAAGCCCATTCCATAAATAAAGTTATTTTATAAAGTTATCATTGAGGAATGTTTGATATTCATGCATGGTATGTGTACTCCTTTTCAATCTTTTAAGTAGCAAAACCTTCTCCGTGGACAGAGTGAAAAACGGGTACATTTCGCATATCTTCAAAAAGTTGTGAGCCGATTGATATAATTGTGTTGGTTTATCAAAGCTAACGACTCAAGGTTTTGTTACATACCAAATTATATTTGATCAACTTTTCAGAAATAGGAGAAAAAAGGGCGCAATGAGGGGCCTCTTTTTTTCCTCTTCTCTTCTCTCTTCAATTTTCTCACTTTCTTTTCTTTTTTTCTCTCCTTTCCCCTTTTTTCTACTTGTCAGTCACTACTAAAAGTACTGGGGAATTTGATATTGCGTCCCACACCCTTCAGAAAGTGCCCCCTCCCCCCATGTTTGATGCACATGTTCGCCATAGGCCTACATCCGGCACAAGCACCTGCGAAACCTCCCAAACACCTGCGGTATATAAACGAAAGAATAACGAACAAACCCAGGTAATATATACAGGACAGTACGAACACACATCGGACAACTTCCGAACATGTGTATCCGGCACACTCCGTTTCAAGTTTAATGCATGCACAAAACTTGAAACGGACTGTCGACGGACTAAAAAAACATCACCTAACACGAAACGCATTTGGTGGATAATAGCAGGACATAATTATGAAGAACATAAAACGAACATTGACGAACACTAACGGATTTGCTAAAATACCATCCGTTTCTTGTACGGAAGACCGATCCGGTGTAGTGTGACACTAGACGGACTGGGTCAACGTACATCACCGAATACAAAAATATGAACAGGAACGTATTTGCAACGAACACGGGCCGAGTGCAACGAACAAAGAACGAAAGGAGAGCGAACAAACTCCGGCAATATGCAGCACCATACGAACACACATCGGATAAATACCGAACATGTGTATTCGGTACATTCCGTTTCAAGTTTTGTGCATGCACAAAACTTGCCGACAGACTTAACGAACATCACCTAACACGAAACGCATTTGGCGGATGATAGCAGGACATAAAAAGAACATAAAACGATCATTGACGAACAACAACGGATTTACTAAAATACCATCCGTTTCTTGTACGGAAGACCTATTCGGTGTAGTGTGACAGGCGCTTTAGACTTCAACGCGAGTATGATAATGAAATGTTGAAAACAGATCCACGAAGGATTCCGTACGATCAATAGATAGAAAATAAATCTACTAGTATGTAATCCTGTGTAACATCATTATATTAACATTTAAACACACAACGACAAATGTTCCTGTGTTGTATTTGTATTCAATGATATACTGCGTATTTTGGCCTCTGCCAAACAAGCAACCACTGGAGGCGCATCGCATTGTGAATCGATCGAAATATAAAATTATGTACAAAATTTATATATAACATTTCAAAACGTGTCCACTTGGAAGCAATAAAAAAACATAGGAAGATAAGAAGAAAAAACCCAACCCAGAATGTAGCTGAGGTAAATCTCCCTCAGCTCTATTATTTTCATATCGTCAAAATGAATTTCAGTTCCTGAATGGTCATATACTAGCTAGCTGCTGACGCTACATTAGAGCAACCATAATTTAATCAGTGCACCTCCATGTAGTTTGGTACATCTCTGTCAGCTCCTGGACTTTCATAACTCATATTGTCAAAGGAGATGTGATATCGGGTATTGTCGTATGGTTGCTGCACTGGATTGTGTGAATCTTGCGCTATGGTTGATATGTGAGTGGAGTAGGAAGCTGTGCCTGGGTCTGGTGTATTTTTTCTAAAATTAATAAGAAAATAAAAACAAACAAACCAATAAATAAATAAATAAATAAATAAATAAATAAATAAATAAATAAATAAATAAATAAATAAATAAATAAATAAATAAATAAATAAATAAATAAATAAATAAATAAATAAATAAATAAATAAATAAATAAATAAATAAATAAATAATAATTAATTAATTAATTAATTAATTAATTAATTAATATATAAATAAATAAATAAATAAATAAATAAATGGACAATTCCTGAAATAGGAGAGCGCAGAAACTTAATTAAACTAATTTCTTGCCGCCTTAAGGGATCTGGAATGAGCGTTTTAAGCGTTTCGACAGTATTTTTTTGTGGGACATGAGAGCACATCAGACATATCGAATTGCATTATGAATACGAAGAATGTCTTTCTGATATCAAATAAATTTCATTTTTTGAAATTCACGATATAATACAAATTTGATGATAAGTTATTAAAATTTGATATTTTTCACATTTTTGATATATAACAGTCCTCGAAGTAACTTTTATAAATCTAATGATATATTCTTAAAGTGTATGTAGCTGGGAGGAAAAGCCGATGATCAATTGAAAATTTTGACCTTTCATATTGAAGATATGGATTTTTTTCTCCCAAAAGACCTAATTTTTTTGGTGTTAAAGGTCAAAATTTTCAATTGATCGTCGGCTTTTCATCCCACCTACATACACTTTAAGTATTAATCATCAGATTTATAAAGTTTGCTTCGAGTACTGTTAAATATCACAAATATCAATTTTTAATCATTTGCCAT
Source organism: Amphiura filiformis (assembly GCF_039555335.1). Taxonomy (NCBI): domain Eukaryota; kingdom Metazoa; phylum Echinodermata; class Ophiuroidea; order Amphilepidida; family Amphiuridae; genus Amphiura; species Amphiura filiformis. Next base: position 3,998,894 of record NC_092638.1, on the reverse strand, counting down.
AAAATGCGTGTTACTTTGCGAATACCATCCTTGAATTTACTTAAAGAACACAAACGGATTTGGTTGAGTTTTGCACCTTGTTATAGAATACACTTCACGGTTTTGAATCTTTAAGGAAGTTTAAATTTTACTGCCGATATTTTAAATTATGCTCCCCTCCACAAGGCCTGTTTCTATTGAGATATCCTTTATAGTTTTGATTTGCATACCTTTTACTGTATTATCGCAATTGATATTGCAGCAATTGTCCCAATGACTGACACCGTCACGGCAACTGCAGCAACTACAATGATGGTTGAAGTGCTTAACGAAGAATCATCTATGAACGGTAATACAGTGTGGGCCAAAAACAACTTTACCCAATTTCAGAGGGTGCCTACTCGATTTGTAGAAGAGCTATTCATGATATTGTTACAAATTCTAAATGTATATCTTTCTAAAAGTATGTGATGAAGAAATGAAAGCCAAAGAAGCTACAATAACAAAATGGTGCTAGTTTTACGTCCGAGGGTCAAAAATCACTTTGTCCACACGTAATTCAATGGAGTGGTGTGTGTGCCCGCTTGTTAAGAGTAAGGGATATGTGTTAGGCATACGTCGTACATGTAATTGGTAAACACGTTTGGCTTGTCTTTGAAAAGTGATAATTGTTGTTTACATGCATGAAAGAAATACAATCGATTTTAATCCCCGCTTACTTGTCATGTACTCGAACTTCACTCCTGTCATTGACCAACAATTGGCATAAAAATTACACAATTACAAAGGTTTCATCTGGCGCAATTTTTGAAGTCTAAATAGGCCTTCGTTCATTTTGAGACTGCGTGGCTTATTTCTAAATAGGTTTGCAAGGTGTCAAGATAAGAGAGGACTTTAATGGCAGAGGTTAAGAACAGAACAGGAAGCTTTTTGGAAGTGCAGCGTCAATTTCGGATTCATTTCCCGAACGTAAGAGTCCCGCCGAAACCTACACACGAACAACTTTCACAACCTCAAAGTGTGATGAATAGATGCAAAGCACGGAGCGGACGTCCAAATACTGGCCGTTCAGCTGCAAATATTGCATCGGTTCAAAGGGAACTTGCAGCTAACGGTTACCCCAGAGTCAGTTGTTGACGCAACAATTTGGCCCGGAATTTGCCAAACATACCACGAACACAATAAATGCAATAACTTCGAACTTTCTTGTATAGATAACAGTTCGTAATGACAAAAAATGAGGTCTGAGATTACAATTGTTTTGCGCATATTGAAGGGAATTGTTTTTATTTCCTTGCAGCATGAAAGCTGCATATCATGACGAAATATCGTAGCTTGTCATTTAAATTGTTTATGTTTGATTTATTTGATTATGTTATATAAAATTTCTGAACAAATCTGTGCGTATACTGAGTGGTTCTCATTCTCTATCGAACTCGCTATAGCAAGTGATGCGACGCGACAGCCAGTAGGCCTTCGCGTGGACAAAGTTAATTTTGACCTTTTGATTTAAAACTAGCGTCACGTTTTTATTTTAATACATTTTTGAATAGTTTTTTCACCAAATACTCTTAAGAAGACGTTTTTCAAGAATATGTGAAAACAATTAGAAGCAGACTTTTCAATTTTGAGATATGAACCTTTTAAATTGGGTAAAGTTGTTTTTGGCCCACACTGTACAGTGATCAAAAACATTAGCTTTATAAATAATATTGTAACATTAGAATGGTACTTGACATTTGAATCAGGAAAGAGAGTCTGCAAAAGGGAGGACAAAGAGCACAGCTGCTACAGTTGTTCCACTCTGTAGTACGAAGTGACAACGCGCGCGTATACAGCGCGTTAACTGTGTCTAGTGCTGCGTCTCTGCTTCAGGTATGCGTGCCTTCAAAGTCGGCACAATGTGTGCGTCCGCGTCGGTACTTTGTACTTCAGAGTAGACTGACTGTAGGGTTCACGAGATTATGTCTGGGATGAGGTTAGTGGGAGAAGAGGAGTTGAAAAACCTGTAGATATAGCCAATATTTTTTCTAGCTTTCTTGCAGATATGCTCAATTTGGAGGCTCTAGGATGAATTGCTTCTACATGTATTTGTGCGTGTAATTAAAATACCATAAAAACTGCTTTCAATATGTTGAAAGTATTATTTAAGAAGAAAGATGCGCTGCTCAATCTGTGTGAAACCTATTCTGTTGTCTCCCTTTTGTATATACTGATATTCGTATTTTATTGAATTGACGTCAAAGCGTAATAATACAACTTGGGTAGAGTCATCCCATGTGGCCAATGGCGAATGAAGGGGGGAGTGGGTAGAAATTAACCCATATTGCTATGTGCGTCATCTAATAATTAAACTTGAATCTGGATCAGGGTGAAGACTCACAGTCGCGCCGTTGAACATAATCGAGCAAACATGTTGGCAACATGTGCCCTGATTCGCCACTGCAACATGTGCCCTGATTCGCCACTTGAATTTTGTACTATTAACGTTGTCATGTTTACCTTCTTCGTTATCAGTAGAACATCTTGGAATTTCTCCCAGCCAGGATCCAGTATTTAAGCAAACTAGTTGGTCATCTCCAATATGGTGCAATCCTTTCCTACAGAACACGGTGATGACATCCCCATATTCGTATAAATTCTTTGCAGGCGCAATAGTACCCTCGTCAGAATAGATGGTCATTATTGGAAGACATCCTGATGAAAATATATATTAATTTGCTATAAATGAAATGTGTTGTTTTGATATAATTTCGATAACTAGAAAATTAACTTATTAAAACAGAGCCGTCACCTGAGCTGACTCTCGTACTTGAGGTATCAGTTATCGAGCGACCTGAGGTCTATATGATTCGTTTCTACTATTACCAATTTGGACTTTTCCCAATTATCCATATTGCTTTCTAATACAATAACCGAAATGAATTAGTAGGAAACTTTGTTTTCGTGTCAAGAGACAGGCACCAGCTGGTACATCTTTACGATCAGAGACAAGGAACTTCGTGAAAGCAAGGAAGTAAAATTCGAAACCATACTCTACAGTCTTTATCAAATTCCTGAAAAGGCAACGGCATACTGAAGAAATCTAGCCACATCTTATTATCTTATTTATCAATTCAATACTGACTAAAAATGAACAAATACACTGTCTCATCGTAATACATAAAATCACATGTACGTGCCCTTTATCAATAGCCATTAGCATATAGCAAATAACAATCACGTAATACCTGAAGGCATAACGTTGCTAGCAGTCGAGGTATCTCCACTGGCTTCCATGTTTGGACCTATGTTGTACCCAGCTACATATCCATATCCATATAAAATAGCGAATCCGTAGACCATAACTAGGAAGGAAGCTGACGGATGAGTCACTGAATGGAAAGCAGTAGTGATTGACGTACGGAGAACGCAGAATATACCATCAGATGTTTGCAATATACGTTCGTTATTGATCAAAGGCATGCCGTCCAGGTAAAATGATTCAATGTTGCTACATTCTGATGTAATTGAAATAAAGTACTGCGGATTTTCTGATAGGGTTAAAACTGGAAATGTCACGTTGTAAGAAAATGCTTGTATTGATGGAAGCACCACCATGAATGGATCGCCAACGTTATCAGTACGATACTCCTTAGCGTATTGGCAAACCATTATAGGTTTGTCTGCCAGCACCGTTATCACTTCATCCGATCTCACCGAGTTACCTTCATAAAACTCTCCAGTTGACAGAGAAACGTTTACTCACGATATAGTTACGTTGGTCACACCGGATGACGTGGCTACTACGCGGTATACAAATCCTGAGGTTCGTCCAAGGAAAGAAGCCAGTAAACATATTCCCATGATGCAGTGCACGACATTGGGTTAGATCACTCATGGACAAAGCTGTTGTTTGTTTTATATGGTAGACATTGTTCATAAAACACCAAGAGGGTCAGTAAAGTATTGTATCTCAAATCTCAGAGTATTTATAATTGTCCTAAATTATTAAGATTCTGAAATAATGCATGACGGTATGACCTGATTCTCTGGTGGGGATTGGCAATGTATTACTTGACAAAAGATGACATTCATATTCTTAATGTCATCTAAAATGTCTTCTTCATGATCAAGTGCTAGAACATTCCGGATTCAACCAGTACACTGAACTAAAATGTTCAGTGATCATGTAAAGTATAATAAAGAAGGAAGAGAATTCTTCATGGCAACGTGATTTGATTACAGCGCTTTGAATCCTCGAAGATCTGAAAAAGGCGCTACATAAATCCGAAATTTATTATTATTATTTATTGTGTATATAAACGTACACGGTTGAAATAGTCATTTCCTTTTATATTGAGGGGAAAAGTCGGTGAAAATCGCATATTTGTAGATTTTTTAGCCGAAAATCAATTTTGCCCATACTTTTGTACATAGCCAGAATTTCCTAAATTTGCATGGACGCCCTCACATTATAACGTCATAGCGACATTATGTGGAGAAGGTTTGTACTTATTTTGTGGTATCACTGGATAGAGTTGCTGTGATTAGGCTGTAACTCGGAAGTATGAAACTGCAAAGGTCATCCGAGGTCAAAGGTCAGATCAAATTTAAAGTTATTCCGATCGAGCTGTAACTTGCAGAAAATGATCCCTGACACTTCAGGAGTATGAAACCACAAAGGTCGCCCGAGGTCAAAGGTCAGGTCAAATTTGAAGTTGCTCTGATCGGGCTGTAACTTGCTGTAAATGATCCCTGACACTTGGGGAGTATGCAACCATAAAGGTCATCCGAGGTCACAGGTCAGGAAAGGTCAAATGAGGTCTGTGTTAAAATAGGCCCGATTGGGCTTAAATGTGAATGTGATGCAAATTATCCTTGATTTGAGAGAGTATGAGTTAGTCAACCCGAGTTTACCCGCAGTCAAAGGTCAAATGAGGTAAATCAGAAGTTACCGCCTGATATTTGTGGCTCGTGAGCCACAGTACCTCTAGTTTCATCTTGTCTTTCACCCTGAAATTTCTAATATTTAACAATGTAAACAATGTTTAAACATATAATATGTACACATTTAAGGCATATTAATGATGAGGATAATGTCTTAAATCCATGTGATTTATAAATCCATGTACCATTTAATTTGCTAAATATAAAAAACATGCGCAAAAAAGGGCTCACCAATAACCACTCCTTGTTGGAAAATTCTAACTCAATTCAGCAAATACCAGATTACATCAAAGACTCTGGTCATAATATCAATTATCAACTTATTAAACAGAAACCGTCAAGCATTTCCTTTGAAAATCGGAAATCTCTTCATGTTCGTAATGACTCTGGATTTAACTTTTGTTGCCTCAACATGCAATCTATAAGAAACAAAACGGATGAATTTAGTGATTATGTTTTACAACAAGATCTCCACCTAGTAGCCATCACTGAAACCTGGTTCATGCCAGGGGATGAACTTATTGAACGCGAGTGTACTCCCACAGGATACACCCTCCATCATGTCCGAAGGCAGGTAAAAAAGGGCGGTGGAGTGGGACTTCTGTATAAATCAACTCTATCTGTAAACATTAAAGACAATCACAAGGAATATAATACATTTGAATCTCTGCATGCAGAAATCTCAAGCAACTCAAAATCAATTCGGCTGATTGTTATCTACCGACCTGAGTTAGACTCAAATGGACATCGTGTAACTTTCTCACTGTTTCTTGAGGAATTTGAAACCCTCATTTCCAATTATCTAGTTCACCCATCTGAAATTGTACTCACTGGAGATTTCAACATTCATTTTGAAAAATCGGACAGCTACTCAACTAGGTTTAAAGAACTACTATCTTCATATGCGCTTATTCAACATGTAAATGAGCCAACACATCGTTTAGGTCATTGTATTGATTTTGTTATTACTCGTGATATTCCTACACCATTTGTTTCCAATATTATCGTGAATCCCGGTTTTTCTGACCATGTTTCTATACTTGCCAATTTCCACTTGAAGAGACCGTCTGTGCCTAAAGTGAAAATAACAACCCGGTGTCTCAAAAATATTGATTCTGAACAAATCTGTAGCGATATTGTTAACAGTCTTTCAAACACTGATTTTTCAAATAATGATATTGATTCTTGTGTGGAAAGTTATGAAAATGCGCTTCAATCAACACTTAACAAACATGCTCCTGCTAAAACCCGTGCCGTCAAACTTTGCACTGAATCTCCATGGTTTAATGATGATATTCGCGCAGCCAGGAAGAAACGGCGTCAGCTTGAACGTAAGTGGCGCAATAATGGGAAACTTGAAGTTTACAGGCTGGAATATCAAAATCAACGTGCCCTGGTGAAAAACATGATCCAAAATGCAAAAGTGAAATATTATTCTTCACAAGTTAGTGAAAGTGCGGGTGATCAAAAGAAACTGTTCAATGTCATTGACAGACTTCTTCAAAAATCTAAAATAACTGTGTTACCGTCTTCTGATTCTGATGAATCACTTGCAATCAAATTTGCTGATTTTTTCCGTGAGAAGATAGAAACCATTCGGAAAACATTCATTATCAAACCTATATGTGCTACATCAAATCCATGCTCGTCTGTACAAAAATTGAATTCTTTCGCACCCACTGATTGTGATGAGGTTAGAAAAGTCATCATGAAATCGCCATCGAAATCATGTGAATTAGATCCTCTACCTACATCTCTAATTAAGGACAACATTGATATTTTTGTGCCATATATTACTGACATTGTCAACAAATCGCTTCTTACAGGAATTTTTCCACAAAGTCAAAAAACTGCTTATGTTCGTCCTCTTATCAAAAAACCTACTTTGGATGAAGAAATCTTCAAAAACTACCGACCTATATCCAATCTCAAATTTCTTGGAAAGACAATTGAAAGAATTGTTTCCAACAGAATTTCAAACCATATCAATAAATTTTCCCTATCAGATCCCTATCAATCAGCTTATAAACACTACCACGGAACAGAAACTGCTCTCCTTCGAGTTAATAATGACATTCTCACATCACTTGACAATGGCCAAATCACAGCTTTGATTCTTCTCGATTTAAGTGCTGCATTTGACACTGTTGACCATAATATTCTTCTTTCCCGTCTTCACTATTATCTTGGCATTCAAGATCTTGCCCTGGACTGGTGTAAATCATATCTTACAAATAGGCAGCAATATGTTCGCATTGGCAATGCTACTTCTCATTCTACCATTCTTGATTATTCTGTGCCTCAAGGCTCTGTACTTGGACCTCAGTGGTTTACCATTTACACCTACCCTGTACGGGATATCATTCTTCGCCATCAATTGAATTATCATGTTTATGCGGACGACACGCAACTTTATTTATCATTTGAATCTTCTCAACATAGTGCTAATTCTGCAATTGCTTCTCTTGAAATCTGTATCAGTGAAATCCGTAATTGGATGAAATCAAACTTCTTGAAGTTAAATGATGATAAAACAGAATTTCTTCTGTTCGGATCCCACCAACAGCTCTCTAAAATCAACATTGAAAATGTTTGCATCAGTGACTCTGCAATTGCCTTATCTTCCAAAGCACGCAATTTAGGTGCATTTTTGACAC